>NC_057801.1:531644213-531697061 GCF_018294505.1 Triticum aestivum | reverse complement strand
TGATGTTATTGTTATTATCGTGTATCTCTGGGATGGTTCTACCTTCGGGATATTCACTATGATTGTTTCTTTTAAAGCCCTTTATGTGGCGTCGCCCAGACGCCCGACTGTGGCATTTCTTTTAAAGCCCTTTATGTGGCGTCGCTCAGACGCCCGACTGTGGCATTTCTTTTAAAGCCCTTTATGTGGCGTCGCTCAGACGCCCGACTATGGCATTTCTTTTAAAGCCCTTTATGTGGCATCGCTCAGACGCCCGACTGTGGCATTTCTTTTAAAGCCCTTTATGTGGCGTCGGTCAGACGCCCGACTGTGGCATTACTTGTTATTTATTTCATAAATTTCTTTTATACAATCATGTTATTGCAATTTTATAAATAACTTGCTTGCAAGCATCCGAAAATTACTTATCCTTTGAGGCTGACGTCAAGAGCATAAAATATTTTTCAGCACATCATTGTTATATTATGCCTGTGTTCATAATGTTTGCGAGTACATTCAAAGTACTCACTGGCTTGTCCCTGGGTATTGTCTTGGCCAGATTTTTCTTGCTCGGAGAGGAGCACGCGATGCCAGCCCCGGAAACCACTCAATGGAGATAGCAGCCTCGCGAAGATAGGAGTTAACCTGGTCAGCTATTCCTGTGGGAATTGGAGTCCCATAGACACTGATGATCCACAGAGCGCTTCCGCCATCAATCACTAGAAACCATTTGTTGTACACACAGGCCAGAATGGTCTTGTACTACATATTCTGTATTTTGCTTGGAATTTCTATATCAAGTTAGAGCCTCATCAGCTAACAGTAATCCTGGGGCTGATGAGCACGACGGTCTTTTCTGGAAAGTTATTACCCGGAAAACCGGTCGTGACACTTCCAACCAACGTCTTTGTCTAAGGTTCAAATCTGGTTGGGTGAAGATATACTTGAGACTCTGGTGATTGGTGTAGATCTCACAACATTTACCAAGGAGGTAATGTCGCTAGGTCTTGAGTGCACAAACTACGGTTGCAAGCTCTAGATCACGTGTAGGATAATTCTCCTCATGTGGATGCAACTATCGAGATGCGTAGGCAATCACATGATGATCCTACATAAGAATGCAACCTAGTCCCTGTCGTGAGGCGTCGTAGTAGATAACAAAGTCTTTAGTGAAATCCGGTGGCACAAGTATGGGAGAAGAAGTCAGGCGTCTTTTCAGTTCCTGAAAACTACACTTACACTATGGGGACCACTCAAACTTTTTATCTTTCTTGAGAAGTTCCGTGAGAGGTTTGGCTACTTTGGAGAAGTTTTCAACAAAGCGGCGACAATAGCTGGCTAGACCAAGGAAACTCCTAACTTGTTTATTGGTTTCAGGTGGAGTCCAACCAGAACGGCCTTAACTCTCTCGGGATTGAAGCAATGCCCTTACCAGAGATTATGTAGCCTAGGTAGGTCACTTCTGGCAACCAAAATTCACACTTGGAGAACTTGGCATAAAGGTGGTGCTCTCTGAGTTTTTCTAACACAAGTCTAAGATGTTCGGCATGCTCTTCCTCGTTCTTTGAGTAAATAAGAATATCATCGAGGTAAACCACGACAAATTTATCTAGGTACTCCATGAAGATCGAGTTCATCAAGCAGGAGAAAGTAGCTGGAGCGTTGGTTAGACCGAAGGACATGACGGTGTACTCGTACTGGCCATAACGGGTAACAAAGGCCGTCTTACGAATGTCCCCATTCCTGATCTTGATTTGGTGGTAGCCTAACCTCAAATCCATCTTGGATAAGACTGAGGATCCAGCGAGCTGATCATACAGGTCATTGATCCTGGGGAGCGGATATTTGTTCTTTATCATGACCAAATTAATGGGGCGATAATCTACAACCATCCGGTCCCTACCATCCTTCTTCTTGACGAAGAGGACGGGGCAAGCCCAAGGAGAAGAACTAGGACGGATGAAACCCTTTTGCAAGGACTCATCAAGTTGTTTCTTAAGCTCAGCTAGTTCTAAAGGTGCCATTTTGTAAGGTCTCCTAGAGATTGGAGAGCTTCTTGGGATAAGATCTATGATGAACTCTACATCTCTGTTAGGTGGAACACCTGGCAGTTAATCTAGAAAGACATCCGGAAAGTCACGGACTACCGGGATATCTTCAAGGTCTAGAAGAGGGCTGGCATTAAGAGAATAGAGCTGACGCCTTGCAACTCTAGTGGAGACAGTGACTATCTTGCCAGATGGGTGTGTAAGCTGAACGGACCTGGTGTAACAATCAATCTTGGCATAATGAGCTTTCATCCAGTCCATACCCAAGATGATGTTAATATCTGTAGACTTGAGGGCTATAAGTGATGCAAGGAATACAAGTTTGTCTTCAAGGATTTCGTTACCATGGCTTACACTAGAGGTTTGCCATTTGGAACTAGGAGTTTGAATGACTAGTGGAGTGGGAATATCACAAAATGAAATGTTGTGCAGGTTAGCATAGTTTTCGGAAATGAAGGAATGAGATGCTCCAGTATCGAATAGAACCGATGCTGGATGACAATTAACAAGGAGTGTACCAAGAACGACATCCAGATCATCATGAGCATCTTTAGCTGAGACGTGATGCACACGTCGACGTTTAGTGTGAGCTGGCTTGGCACTGATCGTCTTACTTGATGGCTTGACACAGCCAACAGACTTCTCGAGCTGGGGTGGAGCATAACTAGTCTGAGAGCAGTCACGTGCATATTATCCTGGCTTCCCGCATGTGAAGCAAGTCCCTGAGGTTGGACGTGGACCCGCACCGACAAGCGGTCTACCAGTAGGCCTGGGTAGAGCATACGACTGAGCTGGGTGAGGCACCATGTAAGATGGTCTTGGTGAATATCCGGAAGGAAGAGCGGAGTTTGGAACCCATATCTGGCACTCTTGAGAACTAGAACCGGAGGAAGATCCCAGTTCACGGGTGTACTTACGACGGGTGTACTTACAAGACTCCTCGTAAGTGAGCTGGGCTGTCTCTGCATTAATGGCCTTGTTCACAAGAGCTTGGAATGTATCACAATGATGTAGGTGAAGATCACAACGCAACTTGGGGTTGAGACCCTTCCGGAACCTAGCCTGCTTCTTGGCGTCCGTGGACACCTCTTCTGTGGCATAGCGGGTGAGGTTCTCGAACTCTCTGATGTAAGCATCAACAACCATCTTACTTTGGGTGAACCTACAGAACTCTTCTCCCTTGCGATCGATGAGGGCCTGAGGAATGTGATGCTCGCGAAAAGCCTCAGTGAAATCTCTCCAGGTGGAAATCTAGCCAGTTGGAAGCATAGCCTCATAGTTCTGCCACCAAAGACTAGCAGGACCTTCCAGATGGTATGTGGCATAGGTGACCTTGTCATCTTCAGCTACGTTCGCGGAACGCAGCTTATGAGTGATGCTACGGAGCCAGTCATCTGCATCGAGTGGCTCGAAGGAATGATGAAAGGTAGGTGGGTGCAAGCGAATGAAGTCATGAATGGTTGCAGACCCTTTGAAATGATGTGCGGTGTTCTCCTCGATACATGCCAACAAGCGGTTAGACTCACGCTTGTTTCTCTCCATCTCTAACATCAACTCTGTCAATGAAGGCGGGTCGGGAGGATCCTCATCCCTACCATCTCCGTGGTTCTGGCTATGAGCAACAGAACTTCGTTTAACTGATGACATCCTGAGAAACGAAACCAAGGACAGATCAACATCAACTATAGACTGTAGAATGTAGACAAAGAAATTAGTATCTCTCAAACTCCTAGGGCAATTCCGGCAGCATAACGACAGTCAAATGCTCAGAGTGAGACATCCTGCTAAAATGGGGTAGTAACATACTCAACATCATCAGTCAAGGTTCTGAGATAGTACTAAACAGACTACACCGGAAGTACTCGAAACTGGGGTATGACTCTGATCAACCAATCCTATGGGACTATGGAGTAGTAACATGTGATCCTGATAGATGGAAGAGAAGCCTAGTTCCTTAACCCCGTAGGAAAGGTAGGATGACTCAGATCAGAAGGCCATGAGGTATACGTTCCTTCCCACAATCAATCCCCTTACATAACTAGAGAATTTCTAGACTCAACTTCGACAAGTTTGGCTTGGTAATCCTACAGGCAGTCAGGCTCTGATACCAAAGCTGTCAGGACCCTGATTCTATGCCACACCGATCTAGCATGTAACACCTCATATCACTTTGCGGCCTAACACATGGTATTCCCACGGGTGTCACCTTACCATGCTAGGGACCGTTTGCGCCTTTTGGCACACGTATATGATAGTGTCTCTAGCATCCATATGACAAAGAACCTGGGCTGACATGGCTAGTCATGAACCCAAAGTGGCACTAACTTACAGGGACATGCATATGTGACCCAGCAATTAATGTGTCGGTCATCAGCAAGTGAATCCGCGCTGTAGCAGCTGGGCTAGCAGGACTCTGGAGAATCCGGGCTGTAGCAGGCTAACAGGACTCCGGAAGACACCGCGTGACATTTCCCCGAAGGGACAGACAAAGGAACGAGGAAGGACACATGCCGTCCAGCCTAAGTGTTCCGGACCAGTAGCAAGCTACCAGGGCTCAGTGGAAGCACTAGGAGACATTTCCCGGTAAAAGAGGCTACTAATGATAAACAACTAGATAGTCAGATCCCACACATAGCAATACACATTACACGTACGCATAACATGCAAGTATGTGCTATACAACATGGCATCACAACATAACTCAACAACTCATATAGATAAAGGCTCAAAAGAGCAATTATAGCATATATTACAAACAGGGGTCACATGACCCAACATTCAAAGCATACAGGCAACAAGCGGAAGCATTACATGTCTGAGTACAGACATCTATAAAAGAAAAAGGCTGAAGATCCTAACTATCTACAACATCCGATCAAGATCGTAGCTGAGGTAGAAGCTACTTGTCGAAGTCCACGAGAACAGTAGTAATACCAAAGTCTCCGCTGAAAAAACAAAAATAAAGCAACGTGAGTACAAAGGTACTCAACAATGCTTACATCAGATCCTATGATACATGCATTTGTATCAAGAAGGTAATGTGGGGTTTAGTTGCAGCAAGCCAGCTTTGACTCAGTGGTTATCCTGTTCTACGACTACGAGAACTTCTTTGAGGTGATATGGCGCACACGAGTCCACTAATCACCACATAATACACTACTATGGATTCATCCCCGTCTCCCTATGAGAAGGCCATCCATAGCACTCACACTTGTCTTGAGCATTTTAGAGTATCCACTTCAAGTTGTCTATGTACCACGTAAGCATCCAAGAAGTCCATAACCGCGGAACCGGCTATTCGAATAGATCATGTTAACCCTGTAGGGGTGTACTTCTTCACACACGCTCTCGCCACTTACCGCCATGTACACATCATGTATCTCGGCAACCTTCAAGCGGAAGCATGGCGAGGGTGTCGAACACGACCTGACTAACCACACAAGACTCTATTCAAGGTTCATCGCCTATTCGGGTGCCACTTGGTACACCATGCCACCTGTGCCTAGTCTGTCCCAAGCCCACACTGCGGGTGCCACTCGGTAGAAAAATAGCACTACCTACAAACACCACAAACTAGTTGCAACTCCTGGACAGAGATCAAGTTGGTTAATATGTCGAGAGGGGCCAAGTTACCCGAACCCAATGTGTGGTAGTGGCTAGTCATTGGACAACATACACAAAACTCAGTGCTTAAGGATGGTTCCAGTGAGACAACCCACCATGTACTCCTACATGGCCTCTCGCCGCTACCTTTACCAAATCATGTTGACACACTTAACTCTCAACATTAGAACATAGAGCACTGCACTCCAATTCATTCCCAATGAACCAGACCTGACACACTCTAAGCAATAGCAGGCATGGCATGGTAGGAACACAACATGGCTCAATCAACTCCTACACATGCTAGTGGGTTTCAACTATTTACTATGGCAATGATAGGTCATGCAGAGGAATGGGTTCAACTACCGCAGCACAAAGTAGCAGTTGAAACGTTGTTGTCCTAATGCAATAACTGAGAGCAAGAGCGAGAGAGTAGGATTGTATCGGAATGAACAAGGGGGTTTGCTTGCCTGGTAGATCAACAGAGGGGGCACTGCTCCTCAGACAGGTACTCTAGAACGGTCTCCGGAGCAGGACCTATCGAGAAGGAACGGTGTCGGCAATCAATACACAAGAATATACAACAATATGATGCATGAACATGGCATGTAGATGTGATGCTGTTTGAGCTAATGCAACTAGCTGATATTTGGATGGAGTCCATTTGAATCAAGAATTCAAATGCACCTCCAAGTTAAGTCTTTATAAATGCCATTTATGTGTTTTCATCTATACAACAGGTATAAGTTGGTTTGTCATGCATGAAACTAGTACAGATGAATAGATTGCATTTTTTTTGATAATTTTTCATACATAAATTATTTCAATCTGAGCTACGGTTGAATAACTATGAATTTTAGAAGTTTTGGGAATTTTCTAGAAATTCCTGAATAAGAATAAATCCAGAAAATTGCATTACTGCATCAACATTGAGTAAGCATGACGTCGGCAAGTCAACTGCGGCTGACCGGGGTCAAACCTGAAATGTGGGTCTCGCATGTCAGTGTAACAGCATCACCAGCAGAGGCTGACCAGTGGGGCCAGGTCAACGCTGAGGTGGCAAGGTCAAACTGACCGGTGGGGCCACGGGCCTTAGCTTAAATTAAACACGGAATAACCCTGTGGTTAATTAACAGGTGGGGCCCGTCTGTCAATGACTCTAGGGGTTAACTAAGTGGTGGTTAGTGCTAGTTAAGCCTGGTCCACGTCATCTAATCCGGCAACTAATCGCCGGCGGCAAGCAGACGCGACGGTGCTCCTCGTTCGGCCATCTCCGGCGTCGGCTGGACGCGCGGCTGTGCCCGCTCGAAAGCCCGCGATGTGGCGCATCCAGTGGTGGCCGCGGTGTGCGCTAGGGCAGTGTGTGATGGCGGTGGTGACAGGTTGTGCAGCGGCTAGAGCTACGACATCGAGCAGAAGGGGGCTGCGGAGCACGACAGGAGGAGCTGGGGGACGTGTTCGGCTCCTGGGAGCTCGGTGAGCATGGCAACACGCTAAAAAGCGGGTGGAGGCGGTTGTTGCCACGGCAACGACATGGCACGGCGGCAGCAACCTCGGCCACAGTCAGAAGACGGAGCTAGGGAACGGGAATGGAGGGGGCGAGCAAAGAGAAAGCAGTAGGAGCTCATAGGGAGGATGATGAGGTGGTCAGTGAGCTCGGGGGCGTCTACGGTGTTGCGAATTGAGCAGCAGCGATCGCCGGCCCTGGCGATGAAGACGGTGGAGATGGCGTGGCTTCAGGGCACCCGGCGTCGCTTGCATCGTGGTAGAGCTTTCCGGATCCAAGGTGGAGCTCGTGGCCTAACTGGTTGGGCGTGGGGACGCTGGTGGCCGCGGTGGTGCTCGTCGGCGGTCTCGGGTGCGTCCGGGGATGAGCGAGGGAGAGAGACAGAGGAGGGAGAGGGGCACGGGGAGAGTAGGAGGGCTGGAGGGTTGCGTGGCGCCTAGGAGAGGCATCCAGACCCTCGGCGGCAAGCAGGAGCTGGCGAGGCGCGTGCTTGCGAGCAGCAGCCATGCGCGCTGCATCCTTCTAGCGCTAGGTTGGTGGTGACTGGCAGGCGCCAGTGGGCTGGGCCGGCACACTGCCAAGCCAGGTAAGTGGACCAGGTTAGTTTCTCCCTTTTGTTTTCTTTTTCTATTTTTCTGACATTTGTTTGGTTTAAAAAAATTATAAACCATTTTATTTTCTTATGCCAATTTTTGCAGGAGCTAGTGGTATTATTACAGATCTCCTCATCAACTGGCATAATTTTTGGACAATATTATATATATATAACAATATATATCCAAAGCAAATAATTATTGCATTAATTCCAAATGCCCAAAATAAAAACTTATGAGCACCTAAAATATTGGTTTGATTTTTATCTGTGTACAATATTTTCATAGAGCAACATGAGCTTTTTCTTGGACCTTTTTGGAGCACTTTTTATTTGGGTCATTTCCAGAGATAATTCTGAGGGTTTCACAAATCCTCATTTCAATTAAAATGGAATTGAAACATGATGCACACATGACTAGCTAGTCTAGGTCATACCAGAACTAGGGATGTGACAATGAAGGCGGCGAAGCTGACCGGGGCCACGCTCCTGAAGGAGTTCCTGGAGCATCGGGTGGCTCCACTCCAGGCGCATTCGCGCCCATTCTAGAGACTCGAGGATGCAGACACGGTCCTCTGCCTGAACTTGGAGGCCCTGGCTGATGAAGATCTGACCGCAGCTCTCCGCTTCCTGGTCGAAGAGGATGTGCCAAGCGTGGAGGGTGCTCCTGTGCCCTTGTTCCTTCGCGATGATGGGGATCGTGTGGTGGACGCCATGCCCACCTTTGACGGGGACGATCTGGTGTCGGCGGTGGCTCCTGAGGGCCAGGAGGTGACGGCGACGATGGAGTTGTCTTGCGGCGATTTCGATGGGGGAGAGGAGGAAGACGAGGAAGAGGAGGAGCGCGACTCGGAGGCGACCACTGAGGAGATGGGGGAGAACTCCCCTTGGCGCAAGTCCAACATCCTCCGCTGCATGCCGGACAACGACGAGGCCGACCCTAGGCAAGGGGGAGAGGATCCGCCCGTGATCCTGAAGAAGGACAGGTCAGGGCTGATCTCCCGAGGGTCTACTCCAGCCCCGGTGCTGCCCGAAGCCAGTTCCAGCCCTTCTGGTGCGCCCTCCTCTACTGCCTGACCTCCCGAGGCTGCGCCCCGCAAGAGGCTCTCGGGCTTCAAGCTCGGCCGAAGGCCGTTGGAGCCTGCCGCGGCTAACTAGTAAGTACTTGAACTGCTTTGCTCTAGTTTTTGCTGTTAGGGCTTGACATCCTTCATTTTCTGGGTAGGCTGCCGCCTGCGGCAAAGAGGCTGAAGGGGGACACGATGGCCCCTCTCAGGGAGAGCTCGTCTGTTGTGGCCGCGCTTTTGCCCGCGGGAAGGGGAGGCAGTGGTGCTCGCACCTCCTCTGCCCGATCATCCTCGCGAGGCCAAGAGGGATGCTCTGGCGGGGGGCTAGCCCTAGTGGCCCCGCTGACTCTGGAGGCACCAGTGCTTGACACTGTGGTCGAGGTTGCCAAGGCTCAGGACGTCTCGGCCTCCTAGGCCGTGATTACGCTGCCGTCTTCTCCTCCTACTCCACCGGCTCCCATCTCCTCTTCCTCCTCCGTCGACTTGGACCGTGCTGCTGATGAGCTGAGTCGGCTGCAAGAAGATCTCCAGGGCGCCAACCCCCGCCTGGTGGCCGGGCGCCTAGAGCTGGTCTCTAGCTGGGTTCGCTCTGACACCTCCGTCCTAGCGGTGCTGAGCCAGGCTGTGATAGCTTCCGAGGAGGAGAAGCAAGTCACCTCCCAGGCCATAGCCGCTCGCGACGCGGCATTGAAGGATGCTTAGAGTGTCCGGGGCCACTGCAAGGTGCTGGAGGACGAGCTGCAAGGCCTCCGTGATGAGCTTGCCAAGGAGGTTCGCGACCGTCATGCAAAGGAGGAAGAGATGAAGGTTTGGTAGGCCGCCGTCAGGGACTGTGACACCGAATTGTCCGCCGATCGTGGCCAGCTGAAGACGCTAGAGCAGAAGCTGTAGGCGGAGAGGACTGAGCTAGATCCCAAGGCGAAGGTCTTGGCCAAGGATCGCGCAGCCTTCACAGATTACGAGGTGAGATCTCGCACGGTGTTGAAGTCGCTTTATGACGAGGGCCTCGATAAGCCGCTGGCTGGAGCCATAGACAGCCCCGCCAAGCTTCTTCCCTTCCTGGTCGATGCGCTTGAGGAGGTCATGACCGGCATCAGCCGCATGGCCGAGGTTGAAGCTTGTGTCCTTTTCCTCTGCAGCGCTGACGCGGATCCTTAGCCACGTCTACCTTCGCAACCCCAAAGCCAACCTTGACGACCTGCTGGAGCGTGTGGAGGCCGAGCATTCCGCCGCTGCTGCTGAGGTCGTAAAGGGCCGGGCGGAGGCCTTGTTGGCGAAGTTCCGCGCCTTCGCCACTGCGCCCAAGGCAGGTGCTGCCGGTTCCGCGGCCTCGGGAGGTGGAGCTGACAAGCGCAACTCCACAATAGAGGCGGGGCTCCCGGCGAACGATGGCGCTGCTCAAGGGTGATCTCCTCGCGGCTTCTTTCCTGCTTTAATTCCTGCAACATGCACCGTGCGTCATGGAGGCGTTTAAACTTGTGTTTGGTACCGTGAGGACAATTTATGGTCTGTAATATTTGCTTCTGAATTTGCGAGATTTTATGGTTTCCTTCCTATTTGCCTTGTGTTCTATGTCGACAGGACCTGGCCCGACGCATACCTCAGCCGCCGTTAGCCCCGACTGGATCACCAGGATGGGACCAAGGAGTGAGGGGATACGCGGCAAGTTAGGTGCTACCTCTTGAGCACTGCGTTGGATTTCCCCGAAGAGCAGAGGATGATGCAGCAAAGTAGCGTAAGTATTCCCCTTAGTTTTTGAGAACCAAGGTATCAATCAAGTAGGAGACCACGCACAAGTCCCTAGTACCTACACAAAATGATAGCTACTCGCAACCAACGTGATTAAGGGTTGTCAATCCCTTCACGGTCACTTACGAGAGTGAGATCTGATAGAGATGATAAATAATATTTTTCATATTTTTGATAGATAGATGCAAAGTAAAAAGTAAAAGGCAAAGTAAAAACAAAGCAAGTAAATAAAGCGATAGAGATTGATATGATGAGAATAGACCCGGGGGGCATAGGTTTCACTAGTGGCTTCTCTCAAGAGCATAGATATTCTATGGTGGGTGAACGAATTACTGTTGAGCAATTGACAGAATTGAGCATAGTTATGAGCATATCTAGGCAATGATCATGTATATAGGCATCACGTCCGAGACAAGTAGATCGAAACGATTCTGCATCTACTACTATTACTCCACTCATCGACCGCTATCCAGCATGCATCTAGAGTATTAAGTTAAAAACAGAGTAACGCCTTAAGAAAGATGACATGATGTAGAGGGATAAATTTATGCAATATGATAAAAAACCCATCTTGTTATCCTCGATGGCAACAATACAATATGTGCCTTGCAACCCTTTCTATCACTGGGTAAGGACACCGCAAGATTGAACCCAAAGCTAAGCACTTCTCCCATTGCAAGAACTACCAATCTAGTTGGCCAAACCAAAAAGGATAATTCGAAGAGACTTGCAAAGATAACTCAATCATACATAAAAGAATTCAGAGAAGAATCAAATATTTTCCATAGATAATACTGGATCGTAAACCCACAATTCATCGGTCTCAACAAACACACCGCAAAAAGAAGATTACATCGAATAGATCTCCACAAGAGAGGGGGAGAACATTGTATTGAGATCCAAAAAGAGAGAAGAAGCCATCTAGCTACTAGCTATGGACCCGAAGGTCTGAAGTAAACTACTCACACTTCATCGGAGGGTCTATGGTGTTGATGTAGAAGCCCTCCATGGTGGATTCCCCCTTCGGCGGAGCTCCAGAACAGGCCCCAAGATGGGATCTCGTGGATACAGAAGTTTGCGGTGGTGGAATTAGGTTTTTGGCTCCTGTTCTGATTGTTCGGGGATACATAGGTATATATAGGAGGAAGGAGTATGTCGGTGGAGCAGCATGGGGCCCATGAGGTAGGGGGCGCGCCTAGCAGGGCACGCCCTCCGCCCTCGTGACCGGCTCTGGTACTTCTTGGAGTAGGGTCCAAGTCTCCTGGATCACGTTCGGTGAGAAAATCACGTCCCCGAAGGTTTCATTCCATTTGGACTCGGTTTGATATTCCGTTTCTTTGAAACACTGAAATAGGCAAAAAATAACAATTCTGGGCTGGGCCTCCGGTTAATAGGTTAGTCCCAGAAATAATATAAAAGTGGAAAATAAAGCCCAATATAGTCCAAAACAGTAGATGAAGTAGGATGGAGCAATCAAAAATTATAGATACGTTGGAGACGTATCAGGCATCCCCAAGCTTAGTTCCTGCTCGTCCTCGAGTAGGTAAATGATAAAAAAAAGAATTTTTGATGCGGAGTGATACTTTGGCATAATTTCAATGTAAATCTTCTTAATTGTGATATGAATATTCAGATTCGAAAGATTCAAGACAAAAGTTCATATTGACACAAAAATAATAATACTTAAAGCATACTAATCAAAGCAATCATGTCTTCTCAAAATAACATGGCAAAAGAAAGTTCATCCCTACAAAATCATATAGTTAGGCTATGCTTCATTTTCGTCACACAAAAATGTTCCCAACTTCTATACCCCCGATGACAAGCCAAGCAATTGTTTCATACTTAAATAATCCCAAACTTTTTCAACCTTCACGCAATACATGAGCGTGAGCCATGGATATAGCACTATGGGTGGAATAGAATATGATGATGGGGATTGTGTGGACAAGACTAAAAAGGAGAAACTCTGACTTTGACGAGGTTAATCAACGGGCTATGGAGATGCCCATCAATTGATGTCAACATGAGGAGTAGGGATTGCCATGCAACGGATGCACTAGATCTATGAATGCTCAACAAAAGAAAACTAGTGGGTGTGCATCCAACTCGCTTGCTCATGAAGACCTAGGGCATTTGAGGAAGCCCATCGTAGGAATATACAAGCCAAGTTCTATAATGAAAAATTCCCACTAGTATAAAAAGACAACTTATGAGACTCACTACATGAAGAACAAGGTGCTACTTTGAAGCACAAGTGTGGAAAAAGAGATAGTAGCATTGCCCTTTTTATTTATTTTCTTTTTTTTCCTTTTTCTTTTTTTGGGCCTTTCTTGTTTTTTGGCCTTTCTCTTTTTTTCTTTTTTTGTTTGGGCAATGCTCTAATAATGATGATCATCACACTTCTATTGATTACAACATAAGGATTACAACTCGAAACTTAGAACAAGATATGACTCTATATGAATGCCTCCGGCGGTGTACCAGGATGGTGCAATGAATCAAGAGTGACATGTATGAAAAACAATGCATGGTGACCTTGCCACAAATACGACGTCAACTACATGATCATGCAATGGCAATATGACAAAAGTAATCTATGTCATGATGATGATGTGGAAGTTGCATGGCAATATATCTCAGAATGGCTATGGAACTGCCATAATAGGTAGGTATGGTGGCTGTTTTGAGGAAGATATAAGGAGGTTTATGTGTGATAGAGCGTATCGTATCACGGGGTTTGGATGCACCGGCGAAGTTTGCACCAACTCTCAAGGTGAGAAAGGGCAATGCACGGTACCGAAGAGGCTAGCAAAGGCGGAAAGGTGAGAGTGCGTATAATCCATGGACTCAACATTAGTCAAAAGAACTCATATACTTATTGCAAAAATTTAGAAGTCATCAAAAATCAAGTACTATGCGCATGCTCCTAGGGGGATAGATTGGTGGTAGGAAAAGACCATAGCTCGTCCCCGACCGCCACTCATAAGGATGCACAAGCCAGGTACACTTCATGTTTCAAATTTGTTACACAACTTTAACCATACGTGCATGCTACGGGACTTGCAAACTTCAACACAAGTATTTCTCAAATTCATAACCACCCAACTAGCATGACTTTGATATTATCACCTCCATATCTCAAAACAATTATCAAGCATCAAACTTATCTTAGTATTCAATTCACTCAAAAGAAAGTTTCACATATCTTGAATACCAAGTATATTAACATTAAGCAAATTACCATGCTATTAACGACTCTCAAAATAATCTAAGTGAAGCATGAGAGAGATCAATAGTTTCTTTAAAACAAATCCACCACCATGCTCTAAAAGATATAAGTGAAGCACTAGAGCAAAAATTATCACGCTCAAAAGATATAAGTGAAGTACTATGAGAAAAACTATCAAGCTCAAAAGATATAAGTGAAGCACATAGAGTATTCTAACAAATTCCAATTCATGTATGGCTCTCTCAAAAGGTGTGTACAGCAAGGATGATTGTGGTAGACTAACAAGCAAAGACACAAATAATACAAGTCGCTCCAAGAAAAACACATATCATGTGGTGAATAAAAATATAGCTCCAGGTAAATTACCGATGGAAGTGGACGAAAGAGGGGATGCCTTCTGGGGCATCCCCTAGCTTTGACTTTTTGGTGTCCTTGGATTATCTTTGGGTGCCATGGGCATCCCCAAGCTTAGGCTCTTGCCACTCCTTGTTCCATAATCCATCAAAAGAATTCACCAAACTTCACAACACAAAACTCAACAGAAATCTCGTGAGCTCCGTTAGAGAAAGAAAACAAAAAACTACTTCAAGGTACTGTAATGAACTCCTTCTTTATTTATATTGGTGTTAAACCTACTGTATTCCAACTTCTCTATGGATTATAAAGTATTTTACTAGCCATAGATTCATCAAAATAAGCAAACAACACACGTAAAACAGAATCTGTCAAAAATAGAATAGTCTGTAGCAATCTGTAACTAATGCAAACTTCTGGAACTCTAAAACTTCTACCAAAATAGGAAGTCCTGGACAATTTTTTTATTGAACAGCAGCAAAAATAATCAACGCAAAATCACGTTCCTGTGATTTAACAAAATTATATTCGTGCGTGTAAAGTTTCTGTTTTTCAGCAGAATCAAATCAACTATCATTGTAGGTTATCCTATAGGTTCTACTTGGCACAAACACTAATTAAAAGACAAAACCACATCCAAACAGAGGCTAGATGGATTATTTATTCCTAAACAGAAGCAAAAACAAAAAACACAAAATAAAATTGGGTTGCCTCCCAACAAGCGCTATCGTTTAACGCCCCTAGCTAGGCATAAAAGCAAGGATATATCTAGGTATTGCCATCTTTGGTAGGCAATTCTTCAATGAGGCATCTACCTACTTTAGAATTTTCTTTCTTTCTAGTAATTGTAAAATTTTCAGGCAAAAGATCAAAAAATTCATTCATAGCAGAAGGCTCCTTAATGAGGGTAAAAAGATTGGGATGAACACTTATAGATTTAAGATCCGCAGTTTCCTTACTAGATGATTCACCCTTATTCTTAGGAACATAAATAAGCTTAGTATTTTTAGTATACGAACTTGGAGTGTTTTGTACGGAAGAAAAAGTGGTTCCCAAGTTGGTGATGATACCCTCAAGTTTATCGATTCTTGTGGAATCTAGATTTATTTTCTCATTAACTATGGGTTCTTTTTCTTTAATATTTTTCAAAGTCATTCCTACCTTAGATCCATATTGGGTAATTTGATTGTGGATCTTTTTATCAAGATTTTCAATTGATTCAATGGTAGCAACTTTATTCTCAATAATTTCAAGTCTTTGCATAACATGCTCCAAAGTTAACATAGTTACATTAACCAAAAGAGGTGGTGAGCCAAATAAATCTATTAACGCATTATAAGAATCAAAAGTATGGCTACCCAAGAAATTCCCTCCGATAATGGTATCAAGGATATATCTATACCAAGGATTAGCACTTACGTAAAAATTACGAAGAAGAACTGAAGTAGATTGCTTCCTGGTAGATCCATTTTGAGCATTGCAAATTCTATACTAAGCGTCTTTCCGATTTTCTCCCTCCCTTTGCTTAAAATTTAGAACTTCATTCTCGGGAGATAACGGAGAAGATATGAGACAAGTCATGATGACAAGGAAGCAAACTAACACACGAGCAAACAAAAAGGCAAAGGCAAACGGAAAAAAGAGGAGGAGATTGGGAAAGAGAGGGCAAATAAAACGGCAAGGGTGAAGTGGGGGAGAGGAAAACGAGAGGCAAATGACAAATAATGTAATGCGAGAGATAGGGATTGCGATGGGTACTTGGTATGGTTGACTTGCTTGCGTGAGCCTCCCCGGCAATGGCGCCAGAAATTCTTCTTGCTACCCCTTGAGCACTGCATTGGATTTCCCCTAAGAGGAGAGGATGATGCAGCAAAGTAGCGTAAGTATTTCCCTCAGGTTTTGAGAACCAAGGTATCAATCCAGTAGGAGACCACGCACAAGGCCCTCGTACCTACACAAAACAATACCTACTCGCAACCAACCCGATTAGGGGTTGTCAATCCCTTCACGGTCACTTACGAGAGTGAGATCTGATAGAGATGATAAATAATTTTTTTGATATTTTTGATAGATAGATGCAAAGTAAAAAGTAAAAGGCAAAGTAAAAACAAAGCAAGTAAATAAAGCGATAGAGATTGATATGATGAGAATAGACCCGGGGGCCATAGGTTTCACTACTAGCTTCTCTCAAGAGCATAGATATTCTACGGTGGGTGAACGAATTACTGTTGAGTAATTGGCAGAACTGAGCATAGTTATGAGCATATCTAGGCAATGATCATGTATATAGGCATCACGTTTGAGACAAGTAGATCGAAACGATTCTGCATCTACTACTATTACTCCACTCATCGACCGCTATCCAGCATGCATCTAGAGTATTAAGTTAAAAATAGAGTAATGCCTTAAGAAAGATGACATGATCTAGAGGGATAAATTCATGCAATATGATAAAAAACCCATCTTGTTATCCTCGATGGCAACAATACAATACGTGCCTTGCAACCCTTTCTGTCACTGGGTAAGGACACCGCAAGATTGAACCCAAAGCTAAGCACTTCTCCCATTGCAAGAACTACCAATCTAGTTGGTCAAACCAAAATGGATAATTCGAAGAGACTTGCAAAGATAACACAATCATACAAAAAAGAATTCAGAGAAGAATCGAATATTTTCCATATATAATACTGTATCATAAACCCACAATTCATCGTTCTCAACAAACACACCGCCAAAAGAAGATTACATTGAATAGATCTCCACAAGAGAGGGGGAGAACATTGTATTGAGATCTAAAAAGAGAGAAGAAGCCATCTAGCTACTAGATATGGACCCGGAGGTCTGAAGTAAACTACTCACACTTCATCAGAGGGGCTATGTTGTTGATGTAGAAGCCCTCCGTGGTGGATGCCCCCTCCGACAGAGCTCTGGAACAGGCCCCAAGATGGGATCTCGTGGATACAGAAGGTTGCAGTGGTGGAATTAGGTTTTGGGCTCCTGTTCTGATTGTTCGGGGATACGTAGGTATATATAGGAGGAAGGAGTACGTCGGTGGAGCAGCAGGGGGCCCACGAGGTAGGGGGGCGCGCCCATGGGGGGCGCCCTCCACCCTTGTGACCGCCTCTGGCACTTCTTGGAGTAGGGTCCAAGTCTCCTGGATCACGTTCGGTGAGAAAATCACGTTCCCGAAGGTTTCATTCCGTTTGGACTCTGTTTGATATTCCGTTTCTTCGAAACACTGAAATAGGCAAAAAACAACAATTCTGGGCTGGGCCTCCGGTTAATAGGTTAGTCCCAAAAATAATATAAAAGTGGAAAATAAAGCCCAATATAGTCCAAAACAGTAGATAAAGTAGCATGGAGCAATCACAAATTATAGATACGTTGGAGACGTATCATTTGGCTCCTGAGTCGCGATGCTCATGAGTTCCCCTTGATGCGCAAACAGCAAATAGGGAGGGGGTGTAGGAGAAGATCTGTCGTTCTACGTCGGCAGGTCCCGGCCACGCGCATACCTCAACCGCCATTAGCCTTTCGGAACTAAGGAGTGTGGGGCTACGTGACCAGCTAGGCTCCTGAGTCGTGATGCTCAAGACTCCCCCTTGACGCTCAAACGGTCTTCATACCTTGGCATCGCTCGAGGAGGGGCGCGCGACGACCAGGTCCGAGGGACCTGGTTAGGTGGCGTGCGCCTGGGCGTGACCCGGGCACAACCCCCGTGTTCAGCCCCCTTGCGTGGCGCTCCTGAGGGGAGGCGTTGCGATGAGGCCAGACACTAAGCTCTGGGCTCCCTGACATTTATACAACCTTGGGCTGTCCTCAGTTGTTTATCACCAGCGTGGAGCATAGCGCTTCCGTATGTGTACGGGCATAGCCGCTCCTCGGCAGTGTCGTCAGCCAGCACGGAGCAAGGTGCTTCCACTGGTATGGGGGAGGGGTCCCCCTTCGGGAGGAGCCCCCGGGGCGTGTACAGCCCCGCCCTGACACGTGGCCGGCACGGTAGGGCTAGACGAGGTGTATCTGGGCACTCGTGAGCTAGCACGGGACTCACGAGGCCCTACCTCAAGGCGGGTTGCGCCTAATCTTGAGCCTTGGGCGGCTGAGGGTTCTTGCAGGGTGGTTAGATGCAAATGCTCTACGTCCTCAGGTCCCGGCCCTCAAGCAAGCTCAGCCGCCGCTGGTATGCTAGGTCACGATGCCGTGGACATGGCCAGGGGGTGAGGGCTGGAGAGCCAGTAAGAGCCCCTGAGTCACAATGCTCAGGCGCCCCCCTTTTAACGTGCAAGCGGTTTGCATGAGGGAGAAAAAGGAGCCGCGAGGGCAGGAGATGATAATCATAGACAGGTTAGGCATGAAGCTAAACCAACTCAGATAGATGCAGGAATGATACATGCCACTGGCTTAGGCCCGAGCGGCTTGGGGATGATGCAGCCCGAGGGGTGCCCCCAGCAAGGTAAACTAAAGACATAAGCAAAACGGATACATGCCGCGGGGACGGACCCATGCGACCTGGGAATAATGTAGCCCTGAGGGCGCTCCCAGCTGAAATGACACTCAAATGATGTCACCTGATACCATTGCAGAGCGGGTGTTGGAGTAGCTGACAATGCACGGTGAAGAAGCCGATCCTCACGAGCCCTCGGAGCCCTGAGCCTCGGGAGGCTCTTGGGTCCAGGCGGCTCCTCAAGGTCCATCTCCATCTCCGCCAGGAAGGCGCGGTGCCTGACCTCCTGAGCTTCCAGAATGCTTCTCATTAGGTGCTGGTGAGCAGCAGCCGCGTTCGGCAGGCCGAAAGGCATGCAAACGTAGCTGTACGGTGGACCCTCATAACGCCCCATGCGCGAAGGCCAAAAACGCTCATGAGACGCGACTCGGTTGAGCCCTGGGTAGTCAATGCAGACGCGCAGCCCGCCATCCTCGCCTGGATGGGGGGTTATGCCGTGTAGGCGGCGACTGCCGCGCATGACTCTTGATTCCTGCAGCTCCTGAATAGTCTTGGTGATGAACTCCCGAGGGTTGGGCCCTGCTTGCCTTATGCCTTCCTGAGGGAAACGTGCCGCGAAGCACGCCTCCAAGTGGTGCCCGAGCGCCTCCCTCGTGATCTTGGCAAAGTCTGAGGCCCTCCAAGAGATAGCCCCCAAGCCTTGCCCGAGGAGGGCGTCAGGCGCACCTTCCTATGCGATGGAGGGAGGTGACCCTTGGTCAAACGCAGATCCTGGCGTGGTGCCTCGGAAGATGCCTACCTCCTGAGGCCTTGAGCTGGGTGATGTCTTCTTCTTGGGAACTGCCTCGAGAGGGTTCCCGCTCTTGCTGTCTGGGTCCTCGACTGATGCATCTTGGAAGGCACGCTCAAGAGAGCACACCACATCCTTCTCTTCGCAAAGGACTGTGATGACTCCGCCGCTTCCCGGCATCTTGAGGACATTGAATCCATGGTGAGTCACTGCCATGAACTTGGCCAGGGCTGGATACCCGAGGATGGCAAGTTATGGCAGGCGAGTGTGGGCAACATCGAAGTCGATGAGCTTGGTACGACAGTTCTTGCGCTGTCCAAAGGTGACAGGGAGGTGGACCTGCCCTATTGGGGTGGTGGAGCCATCAGTGACTCCTGAGAAAGGCTTAGTTGGCTGAAGCTGATCATATGGCACTTGGAGATTTTTGTATGTCTCGACGGACAGAACGTTGAGTCCTGCGCCGCCATCAATGAGGGTCCTAGTAACTTGCACATTGCTGGTGACTGGGGAACAAAGCATGGGAAGGACTCCCGCTGTAGCCGCACACTTGAGCTGATCCGCTGAGCTGAACGTGATGGCGCACATGGACAACCTGAGAGGGCACGTGGCATAGAGCTTGGGGAGGACTACGTTCACCTCGCGGGCAAACTGCTTGAAGATCCGCTGAGAGCCTGGGGCCTGGGCACCGCCCAAGATGCAAGCGATAGCATGCGGCTCCTGAAAGCCCCTAGCCCCCTCATACTGATGATGGTCGTCATTCCTTCTTGGCGCTGGTGGCAGAGAAGGAAGGCCTGCGTTGCCCTGCAGGCGATCCTCGCGAGGCTGATCCCTCTAGGCCCCTCACGAGGCTGGTCCTGCCAGTGATCCTCGCAAGGTCGGTCACGCCACCCTTGGCGAGGGCCTCAGTCGTCCCATCATCCTCCACCTCTTCCTCCTCCTCGGTTGTACCCCCGATCATTGCACTCGGGGCGTCGATCGATACATCCTTCTCGCACGGCCCTGAGCTCTTGGCATTCGTTTGTGTTGTGGGTGTAGAGGTCGTGGTACACGCAGTACCGGCTGCCCTTGGGCGACTCCGGCTGGTCCCTGCTGCGATTTGTGTCTGGCTCTGCTGTGAGCACAACTGCTCCTTTGCACTTCACATCCTTGGCCTTGGCTTTCTTCTCTTCTAGGTCAGCTGTTGGGAGCTCGAGAAGGGAGAGGCGCCCCTGCTCAGCCCTTGCGCACTTGGTCTCCATGGTGAAAAGCTCCAGAGATGTGCACAAATCCTCGTGGATTGCCAGCTTGTCCTTCATCTTAACATTGCAGACGCCATCGGAGAACGCTAAGATGATGGCCTCCTCGGTCACCTTGGGAATCTTGAGGCGAGCACTGTTGAAGCGCTGGATGTACTTCTGCAGGGTCTCTCCAGGTGGTTGCTTGATGCGGCGCAAGTCACCCGCGACTGGAGGACGGTCGCGAGTGCCCGAGAAGTTGGCGATGAAGCGGGTGCACATGTCGTCCCAAGAGAAGATCGTGCCAGGAGGCAGGTTCAGGAGCCAGGTGCGGGCACCATCTTTGAGCGTCATGGGAAACCAATTCGCAATGACCTTCCCGTCTCCGTTGGCCGCTTCGATGCCCAGCTCGTAGAGCTGCAAGAACTCCACGGGGTCGGCAGTGCCGTTGTAGCGAGGAGGCAGATCCGGCTTGAACTTGCTGGGCCAGGCGACACTGCGTAGCTCGGTGGTGAAGGCGCGGTAGCCTGCGGTGGCCACCGGAGCCCTTTGCATACGCGGGGCTTGCTCCTCGGGATTCCCGCGCGCCGCCGCTAGAGGCAGCATGGGTTCTTGACGTGCTGGCGCAGGGATGCGTTCATGACATGCTGGTGCAGGGAGCACGCGAGCACCTTCTTGGGGATGAGGGATTTCTTGGCAGCTCCTTTCTTGTTGCACGGGCGCTGGACGCGGCGGGTCTCGTCTAGGGGCCGCGCGCCTTGGAGCCAGGGTGCCTTCTTGGGGAGGAGGTGGCAGAGGCACCTCCTGAGCTGCATCACCCACGCAGGACGGAGGGTGAGACAGCGAGAGGGACGATGCAGGGGAGCCCCCTGTGGCACTGACGAGCTCGGTGATGCGAGCGAGCCACTCCTCGTAGAGGTCGTCGACGAGGCGGTAGTGCAGGAGCTCGCGTGCCAGGAGCAACGTAGCATGCGCTTCTGTGGGTGCACGACGGGCGTGCGACAATGAACCAGCTGGAGTCAGCAACGTAGTGGTGGTGCGGCCATCCCGCCACACCAAGGGATGCAACGATGACGCCTGCTGCTCGTTCCCCGCTAGGCCGGTGGCGGCATTGGCGGCAGGCAATGGAGAACGATGGGGAGGCCCACCGATGGGAGCCGTCTGGGTGACGCGGGCCGCGAGAGCAGCCCGACGCTTGATGCGAGCTCGGCAAGCGTCAGCCATGGATGCGACGAACGATCGAATGCGGAACAGCGGAAGAAAGATTCTGGTGCACCCCTACCTGGCGCGCAAAATGTCGGATATCGGGTTCCGACAAAACCCTTAAGGTTCGAACTCTGGGGTGCGCGCGAAGATCTTTCCACTATCGATCCACATCCCAACGCCTCGCTGCGAATCTAAGCTAGACAATAAACAACACAAGGGACGCAAGGTTTATACTGGTTCGGGCCACCGTTGTGGTGTAATACCCTACTCCAGTGTGTGGTGTGGTGGATTGCCTCAGGGGCTGATGATGAACAGTACAAGGGAAGAACAGCCTCGCGAGAGGTGTTCTTGGGCTAGTGCGGTGAACTACTTGGGTGAGTTCGATCACCTCTGGATCTAATGAGAACTCGATGATCTCCCCCCTCTACTGTGGTGGCCATCTCTATATAGAGAGAGGTCCTTGTCCTCTTCCCAAATATTGAGCGGGAAGGGCGCCAACAATGGCCATTTTGAAGGGGAACATCTCGTACAAGTTATCCTGACTAAAGTTGATCTTCGGCTGCCAAAGGCACTGGCGATGACGCCGTCTTGGGCTCCACGGTGACCTCCATCCTGCCGCTCTACTGGTCCTAGTCTTGTTGCACCGAAATGGTAATCTTTACCTGATGCCTTGGTACTCCGCGCCTGCGCTTGCCCCCTTTGCACCAAAGAGTAAACAAGGACACTGTGCAGGCCGACGCCCGCCTGGTGCCCGCCTGGTCTCGATCATCATGGCTTGCATCACGAGTACCTCACGAGGTACCCCTGCCTTGATCTCTCTACCTCCTCGCGAGCCTTCCTGGCGAGGCTGCTTATGAGGAAGCCTTGCATCATGCGCCCCGCGAGGCTTGGCCCCTCACGAGGGTCCTTAGCTTGAGTTGATGAAGATGGGCGTACTAGGTCACCTCTTGAGCTAAGCCACAGGCCGCAGGCAGGCAAGTCTGGGGACCCCCGTTCCCAGAACGCCGACAACTGTGCGTTACAACAGGTACCCTGGAGAATTTGGAGAAGAATCCGCCTTGCAATGCCGAAGACAATCTACGCGCCGGACTCATCGTCATTGAAGCCTGGTTCAGGGGCTACTGAGGGAGTCCGGGATTAAGGGGTCCTCAGACAGCAAGACTATATACTTTAGCCGGACTGTTGGATTATGAAGATACAAGATTGAAGATTTTGCCCCATGTCCGGATGGGACTCTCCTTTGCGTGGAAGGCAAGCTTGGCAATTCAGATACGTAGATCTCCTTCTCTGTAACCGACTCTATGTAACCCTAGCCCCCTCCGGTGTCCATATAAACCGGAGGGTTTAGTCCATAGGACAACAACAATCAGAATCATAGGCTACCTTCTAAGGTTTAGCCTCTACGATCTCGTGGTAGATCAACTCTTGTAATACTAATATCATCAAGATCAATCAAGCAGGAAGTAGGGTATTACCTCCATCGAGGGGGCCCGAACCTGGGTAAAACATCATGTCCCCTGCCTCCTGTTACCATTAGACTTAGACGCACAGTTCGGGACCCCCTACCCGAGATCCACCGGTTCTGACACCGATAGGCATCTCTGCTTCCCCACACTCCCCCAATATCTGCCTGGCTAGGCGGCCACGGAGCTTTACACAGTTATTCCCTCCCCGCTGCCCGCGTGCTTCCTGTTCCCCTTTCTTCCTCGAGCCTCTGTTTCCACTTCCAATCTGACTTGAGCTCTACCCCCTCCATCGCCATGGCGCCAACTAGCAAAGAGAAGGGGAAGAAGCCTCTGTCCTCATCCAGTTCACCTCCGGCAATCGAGCCAGTCGTCGGTCGGTCGCTGGTGCTCAATCTGGAAGCCTTGGGCAAAGTCCGCTCCGTGCTCGCCTCCAGCTTCAACGAGTTCAGAAAGACGATGGCTTGGCCTCCGTCCCATGCCTCCGTCGATAGGACCATCATGGAGGTTTGATTCTTCATCGACGCCCTGTGGGCTGGTCTGGTTCGCTCTTTCTCTGCCTTCTTCAATGTGGTGCTTTCCCACTATCAGATTCTCATGATGCATCTTGATCCTCAATCTGTTACCCTCCTTGCTGTCTTCTCCTTTGTTTGCGAAGCCTTGGTGGGCATTGCTCCTTCCATTTCCCTCTTGCGCCACTTCTTTTCTCCGCGCCTGACTGGCCCTTTGCAGTGCTCGGGGTGCGTGAGCTTCCAGACCGTGGCAGAGACAGCCGCCTTGGGGATCGATTTCGGCCTCCCGCCTTCCATGAGTGAGTTCCGGACGCAGTGGCTGTATGTGGATGTCGGGGTGCCCAGCAAACTACTCTCGCCTCTGACGTTGCCTGCCATCCCCAATACGGGCTAGGGACACGAGAAACTCGTGAGCCGCCGACTCTCCTTCGTCTGGCACTAACTGAGGAGGTTGAGAGAGCTCGGCGTGACTACGCCCAGGGTGGTGAAGGAGTTCCTCCAGTGTCGTGTTGCTCCTCTTCAGCGCCACTCCCGACCTATGTGGGCCCTGACCGGATACCAGGACCGCATGAGGCTCCAGGTGACGGAGCTGGCGCACGAAATGCTAAGGAAGGTGCTTGAGGTCTTGACTGGCGACCCCTCGCTGGGCGATATACGGCACGGGGGTAGCCTCTTGTATCTTTGCTCGGGCAGGGCTGAGTTCGCGGGGCAGATGCCTATCTTCGACGAATGGGGGTTGCGTTCGGCTGGTCTTGTGGGGCCTCACGAGAATCTTGTCGCCGTGGCCCCCTTCCTCGCCGCCAGCACCGATCTTGCCCTAGGAGCGGGTCCCATGGAGGCAAGCATTGCTTGAGGCTGGAGGCTCGGGTATCACGGTGTTGACGCCGCACGGGGCTCCCGAAGCGTCATCCTCCGGAGCCTGTGAAGCCTGCCCTGAGGCGGTCATCGATGGGGGCACGCAACCCGTGGCTCCTGAGGCCGGAGCCCCCGGGGTCTCGGGAGGCAATCAGAAGGTTGGTCGCTTGGGTGCTTCTCCATTCGCGCCTCGCGCCGGTCCACACGTCGAGCACGTGGGTATGTTCCGTGTGGACTTGGCCACCCTCCGCAAGCGGAAGGAGTCTTCGAGTGGCAGTGGGCGCCCCTTCCGACCGTTGAAGCATAGGAAGTATTTCGCCACAGATGAGTAAGTACCTCATTCTTGTAATTCCTCAATCGTTGATCCCTTTCCTGTCTGTGGTCCTTCAGGATCCCTCCTGCCAAACCTGCGGAGTCACCCAAGAAGCAACTTCCTCCGGCCTCGCCTCCATTGCTGGCCTTGAGCATCCTCAGCTTGTGTGCCGCCCCTGACGCGGGGTCAGCCGGAGAAGCAAGCCTGCCTGTAGGGTGCCTTGAGCCCGTGCCCCTGCCACCTTTCCTTCGCGACCTCGCCTGGGGCGTGACCAGCCTGCCTAGGGCTCCTCCTCTGATCGTGGATTGCGAATGGTTGAAGTCGGTCATTGGCTCTCCTTTGGGGGATGGACCTGCAGCGGTTTGGGTCCCTTGTAGAGCCCGTCCAGCGATTGTAGGGGTGCCAGCCCCCAGCACCCTGCCGTGAGGGGGCGAGCCGCTCCATTGCCCCCCGACAGCGCGGGCGATGGAAGATGACCTCAAAAACATGCTCAGGAGAGCGCGGGAACGAAGCGTCGTTCGCCGAGAGTTCCTCTGGGGGCGATGGACGCGATGGGCCAGCTTGGTGGAGAGCTCGCGGACATGGACGCATGTATTGAAGCTGAAGGCATGCGGCTGACTAAGAAGCAACGCAAGCTGAAGGTGGCAGTCAACCTCGCGCGTCATCAGCGCGAGCTTGACAACGCGAAGGCCGAAGCATCCCTTGTGGCCTCGCGAAAGGCCTGCTCCCGAGCTATAGAGGAGGCTCGGGAGGCAAACCATCGACGCGAGATTGCAGAGAAGCGTGCGTGGGAGCTCCATGCCTGGAGCGCTTCCCTAGAGGAGCAGGTGGAGCTACGTCAGGCCGCCCTTGCATCGCTGAAGGGGACGCTTGTCAGGGAGGAAGAGCTCCGGACGCGCGAGGAAGTGCTAACGTTGGAGGCTACTGAGCGCAATCTTGACCTTGAGCGGTTGGAGACGAGGGAGCACCAGGTTACCCAAGCGGAGGACAAGGTTGGCGCGCGCGAGGCTCGAATCCAGGAGGAGGTCGACCGCCGCATGGCGGAAGCTCGCGCAGATCTGGAGCACAGGTATAACCGGTGGCTGAAGCTGATTGAAGCCGAGGCTGCGGGCAGGACTGCCGCTCTCAGGTCCAAGCTGACTGAAATGGGGCAAGGTGCGAAGACCACCGCAGCTGCCCTGGTCTTGGTGCAGACTGAGTTAGCCTCCACCCGTGCCGAGCTGCTTCTTCTTCAACAGCGGGTCGATGACGCCGAGTCCATTGCGCAGCAGAACAGAGAAGAAATCCTTCAATGGCAGACGCTAGAACACATGCATGGTCCCATGCTCCAGCAGCTCGGGAATAGGGCCAACACGACCCTGGGCAATATCTGCGAGGCGGACGCCCCGCATCCAATTCTTCACTGATGTGGTGACACACATGGAGAACTGCTCCGAGAGAGCTCGCCAGCTTGTCGAGGAGAGGAGCCGCAGCCTGCCCGGGCATGCATTCCCCCGCATCTTTAGCCACCTTCAGAATGCAGATCCTCACTTCGACTTCGACGCCGTCATCGCCCCAGTGCCCGAGGCCATACGGGGCGACCTGGCACGGTGGGTAGAGGATAACATGGATGCGCTTGTTAGGGCCTTCGCTTCTGACAACGACGGGGTGATAGTTGTCGCGGATGAAGGTGACGTGGTCAATGGCGGTGAAGATGGAGCCATTAATGGCGATGGTGACGCCAGTGATAGTGACAGTGGCACCAGTGAGGCCTCCGGAAGCGACCAAGAGGATGCGGTGAGCGATATGTCTGACTGATCATGTGTCCCCCTGCTGTTTATCCTGCACACAAAAAGCTCGGGCGCGGCCCTGAAGGTTGTAAGAGCATTTGGGAGGGGAAGCCCCTCGTGTAAAAGGATTGTTGTCCACATGCTTTTAGGATCGATGCTGAATGTGCGCCTGCCTGATGTTACTGGCCCTACGATTAGTTAGTTGTTGTGGTTTACCTTTAGCCCGGACAAGCCTTGAGTAGGCTTGCGGAGCCGTGATCCACAGAGGGTCCTATGGGGGACCTGCTGACCACGTGGTGAGAGCCTCGCGAGAGCGAGTGCTGGCCGCGGGATGGCATGCGCGCGTGCGCTTAGCCCAGCCCCGCCCGTGAAAGGCTCGTGATGGGGGGGCAGCTAGTGCGAACTCCGAACTAGGACAGAAAACAGAACATGAGAGAACACACGAACGAGACAAGACACCCCTCCCCGCACACGCAAACGCAAATTCAATTTCAACTTAAATCCAAAGCAAAGAAGCTCGACCACGGAAATGGGGGCAAAAGCAAAAGGCCATGTCCGGCACCTAGTCTAGTCTTCGACGTATTCTCACCAGCGCGGAGCTAAGTGCTGCCACTTGGCGTGGGAGGGAGCCCCCGAGGCCCGAGGGCGGCTCTCCGGAGACTCTGGGGCGTGTACAGCCCCAACTCATTATTACGTGAGAGTGTCATGGGCGGCGAGCTTCACAGGCACTGGGCCTTCTTCATAGGTACCAGTCTTGCTTCATATTGCCAGACGAGGGCCTCGCCTTGCGCCACCCTCGACCACCATTGACGGCGGCCGGAGCCCAGAGACGACGCCAATGGGGCAAAGGAGACGCCAGCGGTTCCCCCGACGACCACGGGTCCTCTGTCGGGGGCAGGCTTTGCAGCACCTCCCTGGCAGAGGGCCTACCTCCGGGAAACACCTTGCTCTGCGTGCTGTGGGGAGGGGCCTGGCTCCCGGCCCCTCTCCTGCAGCCCCCAGTGCGCTCCTCCTAGCGGAAGGGAGGCCGCTGAGCTGGGGCAGCCTTCCGCTGAAGTGACCTGAACTTCCTGCGGCCCATGGTTAGCATAAGCTTGCTCCTGAGGAATTAGCGGTACCCGATAGTTGTTGATGCCAGCGCGGTTGGTGAGGCTTCCTTGGGGCACCCGAAAAGGCTCGGTTTCCGGCGTCTCTTCCTCCCAGCCTGACACGAGAAACGAGCCAGGGTCATCTTCCAGCGCGTACTCCCGATCCACCATGTGGGGCACATAAGCCTCCGAGGCCGCCGCCCCGAAGACTTCGCCGTAGTGCCCCACGCACCATGTGGCTTGGCCCGACACACTGTCTTGGGGATGATAGGGTGGCGCCCTCCCTGACCGTAGGCGGCGATGCGCATGCCCCCGCTCACCGGGGCTGGTGGTGGTGCAGCTTGACGCCCGGCGCCGATTGTTGAGCTGGTGTTGATGAAGTCTTGCGGCATGCCCGAGGGCGCACGGGCGCAGATGAGCCCGCCGCATGATCCGTTCGGGGCCTGGTGTGGAAGCTGGACGCAGAAGGGAGGTGTTAAGTCTCCAACGTATCTATAATTTATGAAGCATTCATGCTATTATATTATCTATATTGGTTGTTTATGGGTTTTATTATACACTTTTATATTATTTTTGGGACTAACCTACTAACCAGAGGCCCAGCCCGTATTGCTGTTTTTTTGCCTATTCCAGTGTTTCGAAGAAAAGGAATATCAAACGGAGTCCAAACGGAATGAAACCTTCGAAAAAGTTATTTTTGGAACAGAAGCAATCCCGGGAACTTGGAGTGCAAGCCAGGGAAGCGTCGAGGAGGCCACGAGATAGGGGGGCGTGCCCACCCACTTGGGCGTGCCCTCCACCCTTTTGGGACCCTCGAGGCTCCCCCGACCGACTTCTTTCGCCTATATATTCCCATATACCATAAAACCATCAAAGACCGACAATAGATCGGGAGTTACGCCGCCGCAAGCCTTTGTAGCCACCAAAAACCTCTCGGGAGCCTGTTCCGGCACCCTGCCAGAGGGGGAATCCCTCACCGGTGGCCATCCTCATCATCCTGGCGCTCTCCATGACGAGGAGGTAGTAGTTCACCCTCGGGGCTGAGGGTATGTACCAGTAGCTATGTGTTTGATCTCTCTCTCTCTCATGTTCTCTCTATGGAACGATCTTGATGTATCGCGAGCTTTGCTATTATAGTTGGATCTTATGATGTTTCTCCCCTCTACTCTCTTGTGATGAATTGAGTTTTCCCTTTGAAGTTGTCTTGTCGGATTGAGTCTTTAAGGATTTGAGAACACTTGATGTATGTCTTGCCGTGCTTATCTATGGTGACAATGGGATATCACGTGATCCACTTGATGTATGTTTTGGTGATCAACTTGCGGGTTCTGCCCATGAACCTATGCATAGGGGTTGGCACATGTTTTCGTCTTGACTCTCTAGTAGAAACTTTGGGGCACCCTTTGAAGTACTTTGTGTTGGTTGAATAGATGAATCTGAGATTATGTGATGCATATCGCATAATCATGCCCACGGATACTTGAGGTGACAATGGAGTATCTAGGTGACATTAGGGTTTTGGTTGATTTGTGTCTTAAGGTGTTATTCTAGTACAACTCTTGAATAGATCGATCCAAAAGAATAACTTTGAGGTGGTTTCGTACCCTACCATAATCTCTTCGTTTGTTCTCCTCTATTAGATGCTTTGGAGTGACTCTTTGTTGCATGTTGAGGGATAGTTATATGATCCAAATATGTTATTATTGTTGAGAGAACTTGCACTAGTGAAAGTATGAACCCTATGCCTTGTTTCCTACCATTGCTATACCGTTTACGCTCACTTTTATCATTAGTTAGCTTGTTGTTTTTATATTTTCAGATTACAAAAACCTATATCTACCATCCATATTTCACTTGTATCACCATCTCTTCGCCGAACTAGTGCACCTATACAATTTACCATTGTATTGGGTGTGTTGGGGACACAAGAGACTCTTTGTTATTTGGTTGCAGGGTTGTTTGAGAGAGACCATCTTCATCCAATGCCCCCCACGGATTGATAAACCTTAGGTCATCTACTTGAGGGAAATTTGCTACTTTCTTACAAACCTCTACACTTGGAGGCCCAACAACATCTACAAGAAGAAGGTTGTGTAGTAGACATCAAGCTCTTTTCTGGCGCTGTTGTCGGGTAGGCTAGGTAAGCGGCACTCACACCCCGTCAACTAAGCTCTTTTCTGGCGCCGTTGCCGGGGAGGTGAGTGCTCGAAGGTATATCTTTAGATCTTTCAATTGAATCTTCTTGTTTCTTGTTTTATCACTAGTTTAGTTTATAAAAGAAAACTACAAAAAAATGGAATTGAGTTTGTCTCATACGCTTCATCTTTTTAATATCTTTCGTGAGTATGATGAAAAGGAAAATTATGCTCAAGTTCTATAGGAAGAATGCATTAAAATGTTTGGTACTAGATCTTTGTATGATGAGCATGATTGCAATGTTGTTAGTATGAATTCCTTGAATATCCATGATGCTAATGATATGCAAAGCCACAAGCTTGGGGATGCTATGTTTGATGAAGATGATATGTTTAGTCGCCCAAGTTTTAATGAGAATATTTATTATGATGAAAGCATGCCTCCTATTTATGATGATTATATTGATGAAAGTGGATTTGGAGAGCTCATGACTTTATTTAGTGATGAATGCACTATTTCGGAAGAGGTTCCAATTGATTATGAGAACAAAGTTGCTATCTATGATGATTATTGTGATGACTTGTATGCTATTAAGAATAATGATAACCATGAAACTTGTCATCATGATGTTAGTTTTCAATTGGATTATGCCTCACATGATAATTATTTTGTTGAGTTTGCTCCCATAACTATTCATGAGAAGAAATTTGGTTATGTGGAGAGTAATAAAATTTCTATTCTTGTACATCATGACAAGAATGCTTTATGTTCTGGTTATATTGTTGAATTCATTCATGATGCTACTAAAAATTATCATGAGGGAGGAATATATGCATGTAGGAGTTGCAATAATAATAAGTCTCCTTTCTATGTGCTTAAAGTTTTAAAGTTATGCTTGTTTTGCCTTCCTATGCTAGTTGATTATTGTTCCCATAAGTTGTTTGCGCACAAAATCCCTATGCATAGGAAGTGGGTTAGGCTTAAATGTGCTAGTCATATGCTTCATGATGCTCCCGTTATGTTTCAATTCTTATCTTTTATGTGAGCATCATTGTCATCATCTTGCCTAGCTAGAAAGACATTAAAGAAAAGCGCTTGTTGGGAGACAACCCAATATTTACCTTTACTATTTTTGTGTGTCCACATGATTATGCTACTATCGTAATCATGTTTTATAGCTTTTGTTCAATAAAGTACCAAGTAAGACCTTTAGGATAGCTTACGGTGATAATTGTGTTGATCCTGCTGAGAATCAGAAACTTTTGCATACAGTAAATTAGTTTTGAGAATTCACAGAAATGATCTGATTCTTTTTGCTCTGGATTGGTACAATAATTTCTTAGGACTTCCTAATTTGGTAGGATTTTTGGAGATCCATAAGTATACGTTTTATACATATTACTACAGACTGTTCTGTTTTTGATAGATTCAGTTTTCTATGTGTTGTTTGCTTATTTTGATGAATCTATGAGGAGTATCGGAGGGTATGAACCATATATAAGTTGGAATACAGTAGGTTTAACACCAATATGAATTTAGAATGAGTTCATTACAGTACCAAAGTGGTGGTTTTATTTCTTATACTAACGGAGCTTACGAGTTTTCTGTCGACTTTTGTGTTGTGAAGTTTTCAAGTTTTGGGTGAAGTTTCGATGGAATATGGAATAAGGAGAGGCAAGAGCGTAATATTGGGTATGCCCAAGGCACCCCCAGGTAATATTCAAGGAAAACCAAGAGCCTAAGCTTGGGGATGCCCCGGAAGGCATCACCTCTTTCGTCTTCGTTCATCGGTAACTATACTTGGAGCTATACTTTTATTTACCACATGATATGTGTTTTTCTTGGAGTGTCATTTTATTTTGTTAGTTTTTGCTTTCTGTTATTTAGAATAATGTTTTGAATCTTTACTTTCAATAAAAATGTCAAGGATAGCCTTTACCATGCTTATTTTGCTAGTATACATGTTGCAGTTTGAAAACAGAAAGTTTACCGCTGTTGCAAAAATTCCCTAGGAAATTCAGAGAAGGATATAATGTTGAACCTTTTTGCATATTGAGCTCTGATAAATCTTCTGCCGCGTAGTATTTTTCTTATAATTTTTATAGTTAGGGAAGTATGATGAATCTTGCATTCTTTACAGACTATACTGTTTTGGCAGATTGCTGTTATGTTTGCATTGTTTGCATATGTTTGCTGGTTTAATGATTCTATTTGAGGATAGGAGTATTAAATATGCAGAGGCATTTACTATGAAATGTTGAATAATAATTTTAGTGATTTGTTACAGTACAAAATGATAAGGTTTTGCATTTGTTTATACTAACTTATCTCACGAGTTCTTGTTGAGTTTTATGTGGATGAAGTTTTTGAGAAATAGAGAAACCATGATATGAAAGGAATTAAGGAGACACAAAAGTTCAAGCTTGGGGATGCCCAAGGCACCCCAAGATAATATTTCAATAAGTCTCAAGCATCTAAGCTTGGGGATGTCCCAGTAGTCATCCCACCTTTCTTCTTCAACAAATACCGGTTAGTATCGATTGAGCCTAAGTTTTTGCTTCTTCACATGAGTCGTGCTATCCGTGCAATGCCATTTTATTTTGTTTTGCTTGCTGTTTGAATAAAATACCAAGATCTGAAATTCTTAAATGAGAGAGAGAGTCTTCACATAGTTACATATTTATTTAACTACTCATTGATCTTCACTTATATCTTTTTGGAGTAGTTTGTCATTTACTCGTGTGCTTCGCTTATATCCTATGAGTAAATGGTTGAATGAGTTGATTTTCATAAATCTGAATTTATATATGTTTTATTTGCTTACCCCATGGGGAGTAATGACTTCACATCTAAGAAGTAGAGGTTGTAAATTTATGGAAGGTTAGCAAGCATTGTATTGGTCATTTGAACAATTCTTGAAAGAATATTGAAGGAAGAGAGATTCCACATATAAATATACTATCTTGGACATCTTTTATAATTGTGAGCACTCATTAAGTATGACATGCTAAAGAGTTGATGTTGTACAAGTAAGACAACGTAATGGGTTATGTTTTCTCACATCTCAGTTAAAGTATATTGTCATGGATCATTCAAACATGTTGAGCTTGCCTTTCCCCCTCATGCTAGCCAAAATTCGTTGCACCAAGTAGAGATACTACTTGTTCTTCAAAATATCCTTAAACTAGTTTTGCCATGAGAGTCCACCATACCTACCTATGGATTGAGTAAGATCCTTTAAGTAAGTTGTCATCGGTGCATGCAATAAAAATTGCTCTCTAAATATGTATGATCTATTAGTGTGAAGAAAATAAGCTTTATACAATCTTGTTATGGAAGCAATAAAAGTGACAGACTGCATAATAAAGGCCCATATACAAGTGGCAATAAAAGTGACATTCTTTTGCATTAAGATTTTGTGCATCCAACCATAAAAGCGCATGATAACCTCTGCTTCCCTCTGCGAAGGGCCTATCTTTTACTTTATGTCTTTTACTTTACGCAAGAGTCAAGGTGATCTTCACCTTTCCCTTTTTCATTTTATCCTTTGGCAAGCACCTCGTGTTGGAAAGATCCTGATATATATATATCCAATTGGATGTAAGTTAGCATGAACTATTATTGTTGACATCACCCAAAGGTGAATACATTGGGAGGCAACACTATAAGCCCCTATCTTTCTCAGTGTCCAATTAAAACTCCATAACCATTAGTATTGCGTGAGTGTTAGAAATCATGGAAGACTATATGATAGCTGAGTATAAGGAGTTTGCTAAATCAAAAGCTCTGACATAGACCCTTCCTGATAATAAGATGAATTGCAATTGTTTGATGACTGAGAATGAAGTTTGCTAGCTTTCAAGAAGGTTTATGGTCTTTGCTTCAACATGTGAATTGATTGTTACTTGTTCGTGAGAAGTTTTATAAGATAAACTATTGTTATGACATATTTTAGTGTTTCGAAGAAAAGAAATATCAAACGGAGTCCAAACGGAATGAAACCTTCGGAAAAGTTATTTTTGGAACAGAAGCAATCCCGGGAACTTGGAGTGCAAGCGAGGGAAGCGTCGAGGAGGCCACGAGATACGGGGGCGTGCCCTCCACCCTCGTGGGCCCCTTGAGGCTCCCCCGACCGAATTCTTTCGCCTATGTATTCCCATATACCCTAAAACCATCGAAGACGACAATAGATCAGGAGTTCCGCCACCGCAAGCCTCTGTATCCACCAAAAACCTCTCAAAGCCCGTTCCGGCACCCTGTCGGAGGGGGAATCCCTCACCGGTGGCCATCTTCATCATCCCGGCGCTCTACATGACGAGGAGGGAGTAGTTCACCCTCGGGGATGAGGGTATGTACCAGTAGCTATGTGTCTGATCTCTCTCTCTCTCTCGTGTTCTATCTATGGCACAATCTTGATGCATCATGAGCTTTGCTATTATAGTTGGATCTTATGATGTTTCTCCCCCTCTACTCTCTTGTGATGAATTGAGTTTTCCCTTTGAAGTTGTCTTGCCAGATTGAGTCTTTAAGGATTTGAGAACACTTGATGTATATCTTGCCGTGCTTATCTATGGTGACAATGGGATATCACGTGATCCACTTGATGTATGTTTTGGTGATCAACATGCGGGTTCCGCCCATGAACCTATGCATAGGGGTTGGCACATGTTTTCGTCTTGACTCTCTGGTAGAAACTTTGGGGCACTCTTTGAAGTACTATGTGTTGGTTGAATAGATGAATCTGAGATTGTGTGATGCATATCGTATAATCATGCCCACGGATACTTGAGGTGACAATGGAGTATCTAGGTGACAGTAGGGTTTTGTTTGATTTGTGTCTTAAGGTGTTATTCTAGTACGAACTCTTGAATAGATCGATCCGAAATAATAACTTTGAGGTGGTTTCGTACCCTACCATAATCTCTTCGTTTGTTCTCTGCTATTAGTGGCTTTGGAGTGACTCTTTGTTGCATGTTGAGGGATAGTTATATGATCCAAGTATGTTATTATTGTTGAGAGAACTTGCACTAGTGAAAGTATGAACCCTATGCCTTGTTTCCTACCATTGCAATACCGTTTACGCTCACTTTTATCATTAGTTACCTTGCTGTTTTTATCTTTTCAGATTACAAAAACCTATATCTACCATCCATATTGCACTTGTATCACCATCTTTTCGCCGAACTAGTGCACCTATACAATTTACCGTTGTATTGGGTGTGTTGGGGACACAAGAGACTCTTTTTTATTTGGTTGCAGGGTTGTTTGAGAGAGACCATCTTCATCCTACGCCTCCCACGGATTGATACACCTTAGGTCATCCACTTGAGGGAAATTTGCTACTGTCCTACAAACCTCTTCACTTGTAGGCCCAACAATGTCTACAAGAAGAAGGTTGTGTAGTAGACATCAGGAGGCGCCCCCAAAGCTGTGGCATCCAGGAGCTCAACAACGTGCTCCAGCAACATGTCTCGGTCGCTCTCCTGCAACCTGCACCGCGGCAGCTCTCGGGCCACAGTGAGCGCGCCCCTCATGTTTGCTTGTTCCCGCTTGGTGTGCGGCGCCATGACTGCAGCGTGGTTTGAGGCCCTTGCGGCCGACCACACCTGCCGCGGAGTGAGGGCAGGCAGTGCTTGACCGCGTCGCCCGCGTCATGCAGCGTTCTGCGAAGCGCGAGCTGCCTGAGGCGCGGGGTTAAAGTCTCCTTGGGTAGGCGGCGCGGCATGGGCTGGCCATGCCGCCCAGTGGTCGGCGTTAGTGTCACATCCCTAGCTTCTGGTGCTGCCTAGTGTTTGCATCATGTTTAAATTTTTGAAACTTGAACTGAGGAAATTTGGAAGCCTCAAAAACTTAAATAAAAGAAGGGCAAAAACCCTAAAATCTCATTCATTGTTCCAAAATGCTCTTCTTAAATGTTTGATAATTTTTGGCAAGGGTTCTGGTCCCAACCAAAATATTGAACATTTTTAAGGACTTAATCTTGGGACTTTGAATTTAAATCATTAGCTATTTGAATTTGAATTATATTCATATAATTAGAATATAATTTCAAATACCCCTGAAATATTTTATGAGCTTTTGGAAAAGTCCATCTAGCAAACTAAAAATATTCAGAGGATTTTTTGGCATTGTTTGAATTATTTTAAATTCAAAATAGTGGCAAAACAAATTTAAAAAAATAAAACAAACAGAAAATAAAACAGAGCACTTACCTGGCGCTCACCTCGCAGCCCACCTGGTGGCTCAACAGGACCGGCCCAGCGCGGCCCAGCCCACCTCCTCCTGTCGTCTTCCTCCCCTCGCCCCGAAGCAGCTCGGTGGCGAGCGCTGGCGATGCCCCGGCCACCTCCTGCTTGCCGCCTTCCCCTCGCTGCCCTGGACCCCGTCCGCGACGCCACGCAACCCCCCCGACCCTTCTCACTCCCCCTGTGCTCCTCCCCCTCCTCTGCTCTCTCCCGCAGCACCACCGACACGCCACCATCGCCGCCGACGCCGATTGCTGCAGCCATCGGCCACCCCTCGCCCTTCCGCTGAGCTCAGGAGCTCCGCCTCGACCCCCTCTTCCTCCCCATCGAGCCAAGCCCCTCAGGAAGCTCTGCATCGCCTCCACGCCATCGTCATCATCCTCGACCGCCGCTGATGGTCGCCGTCGATTCGCCATCACTCGTGCGCCCCCGAGCTCGTCGATGACCCCACCCGATGCGCTGTGAGATCCTCCGTCTTTCCCCCTCCTCCCCGAGCTCGTTCCTATCCTCTAGCTATGCCAGCCGCCGTACCCGAGCGCCGCCATCCGCCATGGTCGTTGCTCTCGCAGCCAGCGTGCGTCTCCGCTCGAGCTTGAGCCTTCGGCGTGCTCCTGGAGCAACGGCGAGTCCAAGGCAACCCCTAGCTAGCTCCCCCATGCACTGGAACCACGCGGCCGCCCACGCCCGAACTCCGGCGGCCGCAACCGAGCTCCCCGCCGTCGCCTCCGGCCGCCCCAGGCCCGGCTGGCTCCACCACTCGACGCGCGCTGGTCTGGGCTCTCGAATGAGCCCAACCCCGCTGCGAACGGGGCACCATAGCCCGTTCCCGAGTGCCCCGCCACGTCTGCTGCCGGCGGCGGCTAAACGCCAGTGGGTTTGACCCACTTTAACCACGGCGGGACCCCCCTTGTGTCCATGACATGTGGGGCCGGCCTTTGACTGAATTAGTGTAGGATTTTAATTAGTGCTAATTGCCCTGTTAGTTTAGGTGTTAGATTAGTTAACACTAATTAATTTAGTTAATTAATTAAGCCACTGACATGTGGGCCAGCCCTGCTGACATTTTCGTTAGTATTAGTTTAACCCTAATCAACCTAGTTAACCAACTGAGTCACTGACCAGTGGGGCCCACTGGTCAGGTTTGACCCGGACCAGCCCCTGTTGACCTGCTGACATCATGCCAACGTCATGCTCACGCAATATTCCTTTTCTGGAATTTAGTTTATTTTATAAATAATCAGGAAATTCCAGAAAATAGCCAAAACTTCAAAAATTCATAGAAATTCAACCGTAACTCCAAATGAAATAATTTATATATGAAAAATGATCAAAGAAAATCCAATCTATCCATCTGTACTGGTTTCATGCATGTTAGAACAACTTATAGGTGCTGTTTAGCACAAATCATATTAATGGCATTTAAATATCCACATATGGAGTTTGAGTTTGAATCTTGGATTCAAACCAACTTCATTTAATCTGGTTTTAGTTGCATTAGCACAAACCACAGCATATTGCCATGTCACATTCATGCTTCATATTGTGCATTGCATTGATTGTGTTTTTCCTCAGTTGCCGGTGATTGCCCCCTCTCGATAGACGTGATACCGACGATGTGATCGATGACACTGATGAAGAGCTATATTATCTTCAGAAGTGCTAGGCAAGCAAAACCCCCTTGTTCATTCCGATACAATCCCACTCTCTCGCTCCTGCTCTCTTTTACTGCATTAGGACAACACCGATTCAACTGTTACATGCTGCGGTAGCTGAACCCCTTTATCCTCTGCATGACCTATCATTGCCACAGTAAATAGATGAAACCCACTAGTATGAGTAGGAGTTACTTGAGCCCTGTTGTGCCTACTCATTCATGTTTGCTTGTCATGCCTGCTACTGCTTAGAGTTGAGTCAGGTCTGATTCATCGGGGATGAATCAGAGGTGTGTGAACATATCCTACTGTGTGTGAGCTAAGTGGTGAACACGATTTGGTAAAGGTATCGGTGAGAGGCCATGTAGGAGTACATGGTGGGTTGTCTCATTGAAGCCGTCCTTAGGAACTGAGTTCTGTGTTTGTGATCCATGAACAATTACTACCACACATTGGGCTCCGGGAGCTCCAAGCTCTCTCGACTTATTAATCAACTTGATCTCTGTCCAGGAGTTGCAACTAGTTTCTGGTGTTTGTAGGTGGTGTTAGTAGTCTACCAAGTGGCACCCGGTACAGGTGGGCTTGGGACATACTAGGCACAGTGGCACGGTGTACCAAGCGTAGATCCACTCGTCGAGGTGGGCTTGGGAACCCTGCACACATCGTTTGGGGCCGTGAGCGGCACCCCGGCCGGATCTCCTTGCGGATGGAACCCGAATAGGCGATAAACCTGGACGAGAGACTTGTGTGGTTAGTCAGGTCGTGGCCGACACCCTCGCTGGGCTTCCGCTTGAAGGTTGCCGAGTACATGTCGTGTAAACGGCGGTAAGTGGTGAGAGCGTGTGTGAAGAAGTACACCCCTGCAGGGTTAATATGATCTATTCGAATAACCGTGTCCGCGGTAAAGGACTTCTGGGTTGCCTGTACAGTTCATAGACAAGTGAAAGTGGATACTCTAAAATACGCAAGATAAGCGTGAGTGCTATGGATGGCGTTCTCGTAGGGAGACGGGAGCGGATCCATAGTGGGGTATTGATATGGTGAATATGTGGACTCGTGTGCGCCACCTCAAAAAAGTTACTTGCAGTCGTAGTTCAGGTTAGCCACCGAGTCAAAGCTGGCTTGCTGCAGTTAAACCCCCCCCCCTTGTTGATAATGATGCATATGTAGTTAGATCTGATGTAAGTCTTGCTGGGTACATATGTACTCACGTTGCTTAATTTATGTTTTTGCAGAGAGATTTCAGTCTCGCTAGTAGTTTCGCGTGGACTTTGACGTTTAGCTTGTTACCTCAGCTACGATCTTATGCCCTCGGCAGGATCTGGTAGATAGTCAGGCTTCTCAGCCTTTTTCATTTGTAGATGTTTGTACCCAGACATGTTAAGCTTCCGCTTGTGCTTTGACTTGTATGCTCTGATTGTTGGGTCATGAGACCCCTGATTGTAATATCTCGCTCCCCGGAGCCTTTTGAATAAATACTTGAGTCGTAGAGTCATGTTGTGATGCCATGTTGTATTTGCACATATCGAGCATATTGTGTCTATGTTATTGAAATGCTTGGTATGTGTGGGACCTGACTATCTAGTTGTTTATCTTTAGTAGCCTCTCTTACCGGGAAATGTCTCCTAGTGTTTCCATTGAGCCATGGTAGCTTGCTACTGCTCTGGAACACTTAGGCTGGCCGGCATGTGTCCTTCTTCGTTCCTGTGTCTGTCCCCTCGGGGAAATGTCATGCGATGAATTCCGGAGTCCTGTTAGCCCACTACAGTCCGGTTCACCGGAGTCCTGCTAGCCCAGTGCTACAGCCTGGATTCACTCGCTGATGACCGACACGTTCGATGCTGGGTCATGGATGCCTGTCCCTGTAAGTTAGTGCCACTTTGGGTTCATGACTAGCCATGTCAGCCCGGGTTCTTTGTCATATGGATGCTAGCGGCACTATCATATACGTGAGCCGAAAGACGCAAACGGTCCCGGGCCAGGTAAGGTGGCACCCGTGGGAATACCGTGCGTGAGGCCGCAAAGTGATATGATGTGTTACATGCTAGATCGGTGTGACTCAGGATCGGGGTCCTGACAGCGTTGGTATCAGAGCCTGACTGCCTGTAGGATTACCAAGCCAAACTGGTCGAAGTTGAGACTAGAAATTCTTTAGTTATATAAGGCAATTGATTGTGGGATGGGAACGTAAGGCTCTTTTTACTCCTTTACCTCATGCCCTTCTGATCTGAGTCATCTTATCTTTTCTACGGGGTTAAGGAACTAGGCTTTCTCTTCTTTCTATCAAGATCACGTGTTACTAATCCGTAGACCTATAGAACTGTTGGACTTAAGCCTCAGTCCAGTTCCTACTACTTCTGTATGTTAACTGATGATCTCGAAACCTTGATATTATGCTTCTGAGTGGTTATGCCACCATTTTTGTGATTGTCTCAAATCTTTTTGAGCATTTATAGCCGTTATGCTGTCCGAGTCATCCCAGATTTCTAAATAGTCGGATGCATTTGCAAATCCCTTCCTCCTGTTTCCATTGTGCCTTTGGTCAGATTAATCACACAAATCAGTGAGTTGAGGTACTTTATTGCCTTGACATATATGTTGGAGCTAGTATTATGACCCTAGGTGTCTTAGGGGATCATCTAGTAATTTAGCCATGATTTGTGTCCCAGTGTGATGATTCTGGCCGTCATTATCGAAAGCATCCCGTGATGCCATTTAGCTAGTAGGCATTCTATTCCTGGGTTTCGAACCCGAGATTCACCCTACTTACTTCATGTTGATAGTAATTGCTAGCTCCCTTACGTTATTAGTAACCTTTGCGATAGTCCTTGAAGTCCGTGGTATCTTCTTCTTCCAAATACCAAGAACTACTTATGGCAGAAGTTCCTCGTTGAACTGAACGATCACAACCAGAGTGCTCTTGATGAGTTCTCCATTATATATTGTGGCTCTGCCAGTTCTACCTTTCTGCATGGGTTATCCGGAAGAAATATGTTGAACTTCGTTCGACATGCTAAACCATGCATCCACAACTCAGAAAATCGTATGTTCCTTTGAGTTGTCCCTCTTTAGTTGTCTTCTGACCCTCGTCTATCAATTGATAGTCAAGATTATGTGTGCATTCGTTCATCGATGCCTATTACTCTTGTGGTCTGTCAAGCCATTATATTCCGGAATGACCAGGAGGAACAAACCCCAGTACCTCATCCATATTTAGGATTGGGTCAAAGTAGTTGTGTTCCGTAGATCAAGTTGCAATCCAGCTTCTGGTCTGTTCTACCTTGAGGTATTACCATCTTTATATCAGGAATATCATTGGAATTGCACACCCTCTTATGAATTCTTGTTGTAGTGATACTTCTTGCCATCATTATTCATTTCTCGGCTTCCGTGTTGTTGCAACCGGAATGCCGACGGGTGAACTATGATGTGTGAAATCAGTACCCTGAGCAACTAGTTGCTTGGTAGTAAATGGACAATATTCTCATTCTTAGCATGTTGGTTATTGAATCACCATTCTAAGATAGATTGTGCTACCTAGTCCTTATTTCCTGGTGTACTCTTTGATTGATGAGTTAGGATTTTGTCAAGTCCTCGCTCATTTGATCATATCATCTTGCCCTGAAAAGCAAGGTTGTTCTCGAGCTTAGTAACATATCGGTGGTTCATGATTTTCCGTATATCTTCTCGGAAGTATTACCAGGTTGTCACCTGACCGCTATGTTGAGTTCGTGATCAAGTTGGTTTATTCCTGTAAACCACCCTTTCTCCAAGAATTCGTGTTGGATACCTCTGAGCTAGTTGGTGAAGCTAAACAACAACTTGGAGAGTTGGAAGATGGAAGCTTGTCCGACTTAGTTCATTTTAAGGGATGTCTTGTATGTGTGTTGAAGAAAGATGATATCTTCATCGATTGGTCCCTCTGATCAGTTATTGGACCTATTGTCTTATAAAAACTTTGATTTAAGTATGGGCTATCGTCAAATCAAATCAGAACCAACGATGTTCGTAATGTTGTCTTACTCGTGGCTGTCCCTCGAGCATACACCATTATATCTTTTGGTCTGACCAATACTATCACCTTGTTCACATGATGGTGGAAGTCCAGTGATATGGAAATTCCGATGAGTTGCTGTTGAGCCTATCAGCAACATTTTGTCTCCCCCCATGATTCATGTTGAACATCAACCTAGTGTTGGAAAGTTTGTAAGCAATGCCTTCGTGTTCCGTTCATGAAGCCTATGCTTGGATGGAAGAAGTGACTTCCTCTAATTCATGTGCATTTGGTGCAATTTGCCGCCGTGGGTTTGAGAAAGGTTTGTTTTGTTTCCTCTGGAATCGTCCCAAGTCAGTCATGCATGTGCAAAGTATACTATGGTTTGGTAGATTAATTACCTCCACTCCATATGTATTCCGTAGCACCCCAAGCCACTAATTGATTTGTTCAAGGAGAAGGAGTTCCTTCATAAGAGCTAATCCGGACTTATGAAAGAACTTTGATATCCTCAATGATGGTTCCCTACCAGAACTCGGTAGTGTTTTATTGTAAGACTACCATGTGATCATGTTTGCCTGGAACAGCGTGTTCACACGTGCGTAGCAGAACCAGCTCATGCTTTGGAGCTTACTATCGTAGTTCATTTCCCGAGAATCTCGCAACGTCATCTCGTCGATTTGTGTTGCAAACTTTCATTTTTCTTCCTAGACTCGATGAGTCTGGAATATTCTGACACCAACCAGTTCTGAATCTCAGGCAGATATGATGGTTGGAACATTTCCCAAGAACTATAATATTGGTCCCTCGATAACCAGTAAAGTGGATGTCGTGGCCAACACACCCAGCCGGAAGACCTATAATTGTAGTATCTTGTTTGAAGAAGTTGGCCACCTCCCCATAAGGATTTCGCAGGATTTACCTCCGTAGTTATTCCTTATGGATTCTTGTGCTCTCGAAGTCCGACCTTTTACTTGATGTTCTAGATATCAAACCATAATTATCTATGGATTACGCTAGCACATCAAGGAGAACATTAGAAGCGGAGTGCTAAATGTCTCTCGGTCGATCATCCAGATTTTGTTTCCTTGGCCTCGCTAAGGTGAAATCTGAGAAGGTGTTATCTTCCTTTGCATCTGCATCTTCCACCGGTATTCATCATGGTAGTAAGTTGTGTTGCCAGGATCCTTGCCACGGATATTGGTAAAACCTTGATAAATATGGAAATGCTCAAGTTCTTGAGAGCACGCACAAGCAAAATCATCCCTTGTGCTGTTTTCAACAAGGTAATCCACATCATCCACTCTAATCCGGGTATGCCATTCTACCAAACCCCTCCAAACAATCGCTCGAGAATTGCCTTAGGCTGGTATAAAGAGTTTCAATGATCTTTGAATCAAAGGTAATTCTTTTTGCCACTTAAGGGGATATTTCTACGAGTCACCATCCCTAAGGTGCCCCATTATGGTATCATGGCAATTCAACTCCTCGCTACGTTGACAACCGATCACCACATTCTTAAGTCTGGAATTGTTGTCTACTTAGCGAGCCCTTGTCATCTGTCTCACTCCATTTCTTCAGATGTATGCTTCGTGTCTCAGCTCAAGAGATGTTTCTATGACTCACTTTGTGAGCTGATCCTAAGTTGATTGATCTTCGAGAAGATCGATTCTTCCGGAGTTGTCCTTTTCCTCTTGATGTCATGCTAGTTGGAGTTCTCAGAGCAAGACGACGGGACAAAGATGGTGATCGAATCAACGCTTTTATGAAGTGCACCCTGGATCATGAAGATTATACTAGTTTGTGTTTCCCCTTCATCTTACCCTACGCTTGAATCTCGAGACGAGATTCTTGTTTAGTGGGGGTGAGTTGTCACATCCCTAGCTTCTGGTGCTACCTAGTGTTTGCATCATGTTTAAATTTTTGAAACTTGAACTGAGGAAATTTGGAAGCCTCAAAAACTTAAATAAAAGAAGGGCAAAAACCCTAAAATCTCATTCATTGTTCCAAAATACTCTTCTTAAATGTTTGATAATTTTTGGCAAGGGTTCTGGTCCCAACCAAAATATTGAACATTTTTAAGGACTTAATCTTGGGACTTTGAATTTAAATCATTAGCTATTTGAATTTGAATTATATTCATATAATTAGAATATAATTTCAAATACCCCTGAAATATTTTATGAGCTTTTGGAAAAGTCCATCTAGCAAAATAAAAATATTCAGAGGAGTTTTTGGCATTGTTTGAATTATTTTAAATTCAAAACAGTGGCAAAACAAATTTAAAAAAATAAAACAAACAGAAAATAAAACAGAGCACTTACCTGGCGCTCACCTCGCAGCCCACCTGGTGGCCCAACAGGACCGGCCCAGCGCGGCCCAGCCCACCTCCTCCTATCGTCTTCCTCCCCTCGCCCCGAAGCAGCTCGGTGGCGAGCGCTGGCGATGCCCCGGCCACCTCCTACTTGCCGCCTTCCCCTCGTCGCCCTGGACCCCGTCCGCGACGCCACGCAACCCCCCCGACCCTTCTCACTCCCCCTGTGCTCCTGCCTCTCCTCTGCTCTCTCCCGCAGCACCACCGACATGCCACCATCGCCGCCGACGCCGATTGCCGCAGCCACCGGCCACCACTCGCCCTTCCGCTGAGCTCAGGAGCTCCGCCTCAACCCCCTCTTCCTCCCCACCGAGCCAAGCCCCTCAGGAAGCTCTGCATCGCCTCCACGCCATCGTCTTCATCCTCGACCGCCGCCGATGGTCGCCGCCGATTCGCCATCACTCGTGCGCCCCCGAGCTCGTCGATGACCCCACTCGATGCGCTGTGAGATCCTCCGTCTTTCCCCCTCCTCCCCGAGCTCATTCCTATCCTCTAGCTATGCCAGCCGCCGTACCCGAGCGCCGCCGTCCTCCATGGTCGTTGCCCTCGCAGCCAGCTTGCGTCTCCGCTCGAGCTTGAGCCTTCGGCGTGCTCCTGGAGCAACGACGAGTCCAACGCAACCCCTAGCTAGCTCCCCCATGCACTGGAACCACGCGGCCGCCCACGCCCGAACTCCGGCGGCCGCAACCTAGCTCCCCGCCATCGCCTCCGGCCGCCCCAGGCCCGGCTGGCTCCACCACTCGACGCGCGCTGGTCTGGGCTCTCGAATGAGCCCAACCCCGCTGCGAACGGGGCACCACAGCCCGTTCCCGAGTGCCCCACCGCGTTTGCTACCGCCGGCGGCTAAACGCCGGTGGGTTTGACCCACTTTGACCACGGCGGGACCCCCCCTGTGTCCATGACATCTGGGGCCGGCCTTTGACTGAATTAGTGTAGGATTTTAATTAGTGCTAATTGCCCTGTTAGCTTAGGTGTTAGATTAGTTAACACAAATTAATTTAGTTAATTAATTAAGCCACTGACATGTGGGCCAGCACTGCTGACATTTTCGTTAGTATTAGTTTAACCCTAATCAACCCAGTTAACCAACTGAGTCACTGACCAGTGGGCCCCACTGGTCAGGTTTGACCCGAACCAGCCCCTATTAACCTGCTGACGTCATGCCAACGTCATGCTGACGCAATATTCCTTTTCTGGAATTTAGTTTATTTTATAAATAATCAGGAAATTCCAGAAAATAGCCAAAACTTCAAAAATTCATAGAAATTCAACCGTAACTCCAAATGAAATAATTTATATATGAAAAATGATCAGAAAAATCCAATCTATCCATCTGTACTGGTTTCATGCATGTTAGAACAACTTATAGGTGCTGTTTAGCACAAATCATATTAATGGCATTTAAATATCCACATATGGAGTTTGAGTTTGAATCTTGGATTCAAACCAACTTCATTTCATCTGGTTTTAGTTGCATTAGCACAAACCACAGCATATTGCCATGTCACATTCATGCATCATATTGTGCATTGCATTGATTGTGTTTTTCCTCAGTTGCCGGTGATTGCCCCCTCTCGATAGACGTGATACCGACGATGTGATCGATGACACCGATGAAGAGCTATATTATCTTCAGAAGTGCCAGGCAAGCAAAACCCCCTTGTTCATTCTGATACAATCCCACTCTCTCGCTCCTGCTCTCTTTTACTGCATTAGGACAACACCGATTCAACTGTTACATGGTGCGGTAGCTGAACCCCTTTATCCTCTGCATGACCTGTCATTGCCACAGTAAATAGATGAAACCCACTAGTATGAGTAGGACTTGCTTGAGCCCTGTTGTGCCTACTCATTCATGTTTGCTTGTCATGCCTGCTACTGCTTAGAGTTGAGTCAGGTCTGATTCATCGGGGATGAATCAGAGGTGTGTGAACATATCCTACTGTGTGTGAGCTAAGTGGTGAACACGATTTGGTAAAGGTATCGGTGAGAGGCCATGTAGGAGTACATGGTGGGTTGTCTCATTGAAGCCGTCCTTAGGAACTGAGTTCTGTGTTTGTGATCCATGAACAGTTACTACCACACATTGGGCTCCGGGCGCTCCAAGCTCTCTCGACTTATTAATCAACTTGATCTCTGTCCAGGAGTTGCAACTAGTTTATGGTGTTTGTAGGTGGTGTTAGTAGTCTACCAAGTGGCACCCGGTACAGGTGGGCTTGGGACAGACTAGGCACAGTGGCATGGTGTACCAAGCGTAGATCCACTCGTCGAGGTGGGCTTGGGAACCCTGCAGACATCGTTTGGGGCCGTGAGCGACACCCCGGCCGGATCTCCTTGCGGATGGAACCCGAATAGGCGATAAACCTGGACGAGAGACTTGTGTGGTTAGTCAGGTCGTGGCCGACACCCTCGCTGGGCTTCCGCTTGAAGGTTGCCGAGTACATGTTGTGTAAACGGCGGTAAGTGGTGAGAGCATGTGTGAAGAAGTACACCCCTGCAGGGTTAATATGATCTATTCGAATAGCCGTGTCCGCAGTAAAGGACTTCTGGGTTGCCTGTACAGTTCATAGACAAGTGAAAGTGGATACTCTAAAATAAGCAAGATAAGCGTGAGTGCTATGGATGGCGTTCTCGTAGGGAGACGGGAGCGGATCCATAGTGGGGTATTGATATGGTGAATATGTGGACTCGTGTGCGCCACCTCAAAAAAGTTACTTGCAGTCGTAGTTCAGGTTAGCCACCGAGTCAAAGATGGCTTGCTGCAGGTAAACCCCCCCCCCTTGTTGATAATGATGCATATGTAGTTAGATCTGATGTAAGTCTTGCTGGGTACATTTGTACTCACGTTGCTTAATTTATGTTTTTGCAGAGAGATTTCAGTCTCGCTAGTAGTTTCGCGTGGACTTCGACGTTTAGCTTGTTACCTCAGCTACGATCTTGTGCCCTCGGCAGGATCTGGTAGATAGTCAGGCTTCTCAGCCTTTTTCATTTGTAGATGTCTGTACCCAGACATGTTAAGCTTCCGCTTGTGCTTTGACTTGTATGCTCTGATTGTTGGGTCATGAGACCCATGATTGTAATATCTCGCTCCCCGGAGCCTTTTGAATAAATACTTGAGTCGTAGAGTCATGTTGTGATGCCATGTTGTATTTGCACATATCGAGCATATTGTGGGTATGTTATTGAAATGCTTGGTATGTGTGGGACCTGACTATGTAGTTGTTTATCTTTAGTAGCATCTCTTACCGGGAAATGTCTCCTAGTGTTCCCATTGAGCCATGGTAGCTTGCTACTGCTCCGGAACACTTAGGCTGGCCGGCATGTGTCCTTCTTCGTTCCTGTGTCTGTCCCCTCGGGGAAATGTCACGCGATGAATTCTGGAGTCCTGTTAGCCCGCTACAGCCCGGTTCACCGGAGTCCTGCTAGCCCAGTGCTACAGCCTGGATTCACTCGCTGATGACCGACACGTTCGATGCTGGGTCATGGATGCCTGTCCCTGTAAGTTAGTGCCACTTTGGGTTCACGACTAGCCATGTCAGCCCGGGTTCTTTGTCATATGGATGCTAGCGGCACTATCATATACGTGAGCCAAAAGACGCAAACGGTCCTGGGCCAGGTAAGGTGGCACCCGTGGGAATACCGTGGATGAGGCCGCAAAGTGATATGATGTGTTACATGCTAGATCGGTGTGACTTAGGATCGGGGTCCTGACAGTTAGTCGTCGGGTCGCCGGACATGGTTGCGATGAAGCGATGGGTGATAACCCACAAGTATAGGGGATCACAACAACTTTCGAGGGTAGAGTATTCAACCCAAATTTGTTGATTCGACACAAGGGGAGCCAAAGAATATTCTTGAGTATTAGCAGTTGAGTTGTCAATTCTACCACACCTAGATAACTTAGTATCTGCAGCAAAGTGTTTAGTAGCAAAAGTGGTATGATAATAAAGGTAACGGTAGCAAAAGTAAAGATAAATATTTTTGGGTTTTTGTAGTAGTTGTAACAGTAGCAACGGAAAAGTAAATAAGCGAAGAAAAATATATGAAAAGCTCATAGGCAATGGATCAGTGATGGATAATTATGCCGGATGTGATTCCTCATGCAATAGTTATAACATAGGGGTGACATAGAACTAGCTCCAGTTCATCAATGTAATGTAGGCATGTATTCCGTAAATAATCATACATGCTTATGGAAAAGAAATTGCATGACATCTTTTGTCCTACCCTCCCGTTGAAGCAGGGTCCTTACGGAAACTAAGAGATATTAAGGTCTCCTTTTAATAGAGAACCGGAACAAAGTATTAACACATAGTGAATACATGAACTCCTCAAACTACGGTCATCACTGAGAAGTATCCCGATTATTGTCACTTCGGGGTTGTCGGATCATAACACATAATAGGTGACTATACACTTGCAAGATAGGATCAAGAACACACATATATTCATGAAAACATAATAGGTTCAGATCTGAAATCATGGCACTCGGGCCCTAGTGACAAGCATTAAGCATAGCAAAGTCATAGCAACATCAATCTCAGAACATAGTGGATACTAGGGATCAAACCCTAACAAAACTAACTTGATTACATGGTATCTCATCCAACCCATCACCGTCCAGCAAGCCTACGATCGAATTACTCACGCACAGCGGTGAGCATCATAAAATTGGTGATGGAGGATGGTTGATGATGATGACGGCGACGAATCCCCCTCTCCGAAGCCCTGAACGGACTCCAGATCAGCCCTCCCGAGAGAGATTAGGGATTGGCAGGGGCTCCGTGTCGTAAATCGCGATGAAACTTTCTCCTTGATTTTTTTCTCCCCGAGACATAATATATGGAGTTGGAGTTGAGGTCGGAGGAGGTCCAGGGGGCCCACGAGATATGAGGTCGCGCCCTAGGGGGGGGCGCCCCCCTGGCTCGTGGATAGGCTGTGGGCCCCCTGGCATTAATTCTTTCGCCAAAAATTCTTATTAATTCCAAAAAGTTCCTCCGTGGATTTCTAGGACATTCCGAGAACTTTTCTTTTCTACACATAAAACAACATCATGGCAGTTCTGCTGAAAACAGCGTCAGTCCGGGTTAGTTTCATTCAAATCCTGCAAGTTAGAATCTGTCACACCCTAGCTAGTCATGCATTAGAGTGTTGCATCATGTTTACTTTTCATCAGAAACTTGAAATGGGGATGACAGAACCCCCAGTCCCCTCTGAAACCAACTAGGGTTTACTAAAATAATTTTCAATGAACCTGAAATGCCCTTCCAAAATGCCCATCATTTTTGCCTTGGTTCAGAACCTCTGCCAAAAGTGGTGCACATTTTCCTAGGCCATCATAGGGTCTTTGAATTAAATCATAGCTATTTGAATTTGGGCATTTAAAATAATATAAAATATTTAAATGCTCAAATATCTCCAAACTAAAATGTTTCATGTTGGAAATAATCCAACTATGAGCCAGGAGTAGTTTGGTGATTTTTGGAGATGGCTAGGTATTTTAATTAATTCAACAAAGTTGCAGTTATATTAAATAAAACAGAAAACAGAAAAAAACTAAAAGGGGGAAGCTTACCTGGGCTCCTCCCTGTTCAGCCCAGCCAGCTGGCCGGCCCAGCCAGCAGCCGGCCCAGCCCACCTTCCTCCTCTGTCGTCTTCGTCCCGACAGAGGGAGGGGAGTGTGGCCGGCGCGCGCGCACGGCCACCGCGCCACGCCACCTGCTCGCCTGCTTGCCTGCCCTCCCCTCCTCGCTCGACGCCCTGGACGACGCCACGCCTCTCCCCCTGCTCCCTCTCACTCTCCCCCGTTTCTCCCTCGCTCTCTCTCGCTCTCGGCCGAAGCACACCGTCGCCGCCGTTCGCCTTAGCCACTGCCTCCGACCACCCCTCGCTTCCCCGAGTAGCTCAGAAGCTCCGCCTCGACTTCCTCTTCCTCCCCACCGCTCCACGAGTCCCCGGAAGCCCTGCATCGCCGCCACGTCGCCGTTCCCCTCTTCGGACTCCGACCACCGTCGCCGTCAAATTCGTCGTCTCCGACGCGTCCCCGAGCCCGCTTCGACGCCCACTGCAACCGCGGTGAGCCCCCGAGTCGTTTCCCCCTCTTCTCCCCCTCGTTCCCTCACCGTAGCTGCATCTCCACCACGGCCGAACCTCCGCCGTCGCCGAGCTCGCCGTCGACGCAGCTCCGGTGACCATTTGGTCACCCCGGCGAGTCCAACACGTTCGCAAGAACCAGTAGAGCATCCCTAGCGCCTCACTCTGCTCGACTTCGAGCTCCAGCACCACTCCCGTGCACGACCGAACCCCGGCGGCCGCAACCGAGCTCGCCGCCGTCGACTCCGGCCACCCCGACCCCAACGGACTCCGCCAAGAGCCGCGGGTCATCCTCAGCTTCACTCCGGTGGTCGCCGCGTTCCATTTGGTGGCCGAAACGACCAAAACCACTATCGCCGCCGCACTGTTGGTCGCCGCCGGCCAGAACTCCGGCGAGCTGACGTGGCCTAGTTGATTAACCACTAATCCACCACCTACTGACGCTGACAAGTGGGCCCCAGGGCTTAGTCAAAGCTAACCAGCCCGGGGTCAACGCGGGATTAGCCCCTGTGACACTGACGTGTGGACCCCACACGTCAGGTTTGACCCGAGCCAGCCCTGTTGACCTGCTGATGTCACTATGATGTCAGGCTGACGCAGTAATTGAATTTCTGGATTTAAATTAAATCAGGAAATTCCAGAATATTATTTAAACTTCAAAAATCCATAACTTTTATTCTGTAACTCCAAATTGGACAAATAATATATGAAAAATGATCAGAAAAATCCAATCTATCCATCTGTACTATTTTCATGCATGATCAAACAAGTTAACTTGATGTTTTAATCAGAACAAGAAAAGGCACTTTAAAAGGCCATATTTGAATTTGGAATTTGAATCTTTGATTCAAATTTGCTCAAACACATCTGGTTTTAGTTGCATTAGCCCAACACACTCATATTGCCATGTTTCATGCATGCATCATATTGTTGCACATTGTTTGGTGATGCCTGTGTATCGTTACCCTTTGCGACAGGATCTGTCCCCGAGGAGTACCGTGATTACCCTAACGAAGAATCGTATCCGTGCAACGAACCATCAGGCAAGCAACCAACCATTTGATCATATCGTTACAATCCCATGTTCTCGCTCCTGCTCTCTTTTACTGCATTAAGACAACGCGATTCAAACTGCTGTGTGCTACGGTAGTTGAACCCATTTCCTCTGCATGACCTGTCATTGCCACAGTAACTAGATGAAACCCACTAGCATGTGTAGGAGTTGTTTGAGCCATATGTATGTGTTGTTCCTACCTTGCTATGCCTGCTATGCTTAGAGTCGTGTCAGGTCTGGTTCATCTGGGTGATGGGCTAGAGTGAAATGTTAATGTCGGTAATGAGAGTGGTGTGGTGAACACGATTTGGTAAAGGTATCGATGAGAGGCCATGTAGGAGTACATGGTGGGTTGTTTCATTGAAGCCGACCTTAAGCACTGAGATCTGTATGTGTGATTTAAGAATCAGCTACTACCATGCATTGGGCCCTGAAATATGACCCCGCTCGACTTCTTATTCACCCTAGCTCTCTGTCCAGGAGTTGCAAGTAGTTTCTGGTGTTTGTAGCCTACTGGAGGCCGTGGACAGCGCTGACCGTAGGGGTGGGCTGTGATGCGGTAGGTACGTGGAACGGTGTACCGAATACCCGTTAGGTATCTCGGGAACCCTGTTCACATCGTTCGGGGCCGTATGGGAAACCTCGGCCGGACTCCCTGCGGATGGAACCTGAATAGGCGATAAACCTGGACTAGAGGCTTAAGTGTTTAGGTAGGTCGTGGTCTACACCGACGTCGGCTTTCGCTTGAAGTCTGCCGAGCACATGTCGTGTGCAGACGCTAAGTGGTGGAAACATGTATGAAGAAGTACACCCCTGCAGGGTTAACATGATCTATTCGAATAGCCGCGTCCGCGGTAAAGGACTACTTGGTTGCCTATATAGTTCATAGACAAGTAAATGGAAAACTACTAAAAGCCTCAAGATAAGTGTGAGTGCCGAGGATGGCTCTTCCGTAGGAAGACGGAGGTGGATCCTCGGTAGTGTATTGAAGTGGTGAATAGTGGACTCGTGTGCGCAAAACTATTTCAAACTGGAGTATCGTAGGATAGTCTAGCCAAGAGTCAAAGCTGGCTTGCTGCAATAACTCCACCAACCCTTCTTGATACTATGCATGTATGTAGGATCTGATGTAAGTCTTGCTGAGTACCTTTGTACTCATGTTGCTATAATCTACATTTTTACAGAAGACGCTGCAACCCCTTCTGATGGGTTCTATGTAGACGTTGACATCGACGAGTAGGCTAAAAGACCCAGGTGGTGACCCTGAGCTTGTGAAGGACCACATAGTATAGCCAGGCTTTCCAAGCCTCTTTTATTTTACTAGTTGTCTGTACTCAGACAAGTTACTTCCGCTGTTGGCTTGTATGATTGTATGACTTGTATGTTGGGTCGTGAGACCCGTATCGTTGTGTGTATGTTATGTATGGCTCACTGAGCCTTAAATAAAGTACTTGTGTCGTAGAGTCATGTTGTGATGCTTCGTTGTATTTGCACATATCGAGCATATTGTGTGTA
>NC_057801.1:531460787-531644203 GCF_018294505.1 Triticum aestivum | reverse complement strand
GAACTCCTCAAGAAAGATAAGAAGTTCGAATGGACTCCACAATGTGAGCACAGCTTTCAGGAACTGAAAAGACGCCTGACTTCTGCTCCCGTGCTGGTACCGCCAGACTTCTCCAAAGATTTTGTTATCTACTGCGACGCCTCGCGACAAGGACTAGGTTGCATTCTCATGCAAGATCGACACGTAATTGCCTACGCTTCACGGCAATTGCACCCACATGAGGAGAATTATCCTACCCATGATCTAGAACTTGCAGCCGTAGTCTATGCACTTAAGACCTGGCGACATTACCTCCTCGGTAATCGTTGCGAAATATTCACTGATCACCAAAGCCTGAAGTACATCTTCACCCAACCGGATCTGAATCTCAGGCAAAGACGTTGGGTTGAATTGATCACAGACTTCGACTTAGGAATAACCTATACCCCAGGGAAAGCCAACGTCATGGCTGATGCGCTAAGTCGCAAATCTTATTGTAACAACCTGATGTTACAACAAAGTCAACCGCTTCTCCATGAGGAATTTCGGAAGCTTAACCTTCACATTGTACCTCAACGTTTTCTTTCCACCTTGGTGGCAAAACCTACACTTACGGATCAAATCATCGCTGCCCAAAAGCGAGATAAGGGAATCTCTAAAATCAAAGAAAACATTGCTAGCGGAGGTGCTAGTTGCTTCTCCACTAATGATCATGGTGTTGTGTACTTTGAGAACCGTCTAGTGGTTCCCAAGAACCAGCATCTACGGCAGTTGATCCTTAAGGAGGCCCATGAATCTCCTCTCACCATTCATCCCGGTAGTACTAAAATGTATCAGGACCTACGCCAGAGGTTCTGGTGGACTAGGATGAAGAGAGAAATTGCTCAGTATATTGCAAATTGCGACGTCTGTCGTCGTGTAAAAGCAGAGCATCAACGACCTGCTGGCACCCTTCAACCCTTAGCTATTCCTGAATGGAAATGGGATAAAATTGGTATGGATTTCATTACCGGCTTTCCCAGGACCAAAAGAGGGAATAATGCTATCTTCGTCGTGGTCGATCGTCTTTCCAAAGTAGCTCATTTCTTACCTGTTCGTGAGAGTATAACCGCTAGCCAGCTGGCAGACTTATACATCTCCCGAATAGTGTCCCTTCATGGTGTTCCTTTGGAAATCAATTCGGATCGAGGAAGTCTTTTCACCTCTCGATTTTGGGAAAGTTTCCAAAATGCCATGGGAACCCGTCTCTCCTTTAGCACCGCTTTCCACCCTCAGTCAAGTGGTCAAGTGGAACGCGTCAATCAGATTCTAGAAGACATGCTTCGAGCCTCTGTAATCTCATTCGGAATGGACTGGGAGAAGTGCCTTCCATTTGCCGAATTCGCTTACAACAACAGCTATCAATCTAGCTTGGGTAAAGCCCCTTTTGAAGTTCTCTATGGACGACGATGTCGAACACCCCTTAACTGGTCAGAGACCGGGGAAAGACAATTCTTTGGCCCGGATATGATTCAGGAAGCAGAAGAACAAGTTCGTATCGTTCGTGAAAAATTGAAAACAGCCCAATCCCGTCAAAAGAGTCAATATGACCGAAAACATAAGACTATGACTTTCGCGGTTGACGAGAAGGCTTATCTTCGGGTCACCCCTCTGAAGGGAACCCAACGTTTCGGTATCAAAGGCAAATTGGCTCCTCGTTACATTGGACCTTTTCGCATTCTTGCCAAACGAGGAGAAGTTGCCTATCAGTTGGAACTACCTCCGCACCTCTCCAGGGTTCACGATGTCTTCCACGTCTCTCAACTCAGGCGTTGCTTCTCGGATCCTATCCGTGAAGTGGACCACGAAACGCTTGATCTCCAAGATAATCTTACATATCGAGAGTACCCCATTCGTATCCTCGATCAAGTCGAACGTACCACGCGACGTCATAATATCAAGTTTCTCAAGGTTCAATGGTCGCACCATTCTGAAGATGAAGCAACTTGGGAAAGGGAGGATCGTCTTCGACTTGAATATCCCGCCTTCTTCTCGGAGGAACCCAAATCTCGGGACGAGATTCTTTTGAGTCGGGGTGAGTTGTCACACCCTAGCTAGTCATGCATTAGAGTGTTGCATCATGTTTACTTTTCATCAGAAACTTGAAATGGGGATGACAGAACCCCCAGTCCCCTCTGAAACCAACTAGGGTTTACTAAAATAATTTTCAATGAACCTGAAATGCCCTTCCAAAATGCCCATCATTTTTGCCTTGGTTCAGAACCTCTGCCAAAAGTGGTGCACATTTTCCTAGGCCATCATAGGGTCTTTGAATTAAATCATAGCTATTTGAATTTGGGCATTTAAAATAATATAAAATATTTAAATGCTCAAATATCTCCAAACTAAAATGTTTCATGTTGGAAATAATCCAACTATGAGCCAGGAGTAGTTTGGTGATTTTTGGAGATGGCTAGGTATTTTAATTAATTCAACAAAGTTGCAGTTATATTAAATAAAACAGAAAACACAAAAAAACTAAAAGGGGGAAGCTTACCTGGGCTCCTCCCTGTTCAGCCCAGCCACCTGGCCGGCCCAGCCAGCAGCCGGCCCAGCCCACCTTCCTCCTCTGTCGTCTTCGTCCCGACAGAGGGAGGGGAGTGTGGCCGGCGCGCGCGCACGGCCACCGCGCCACGCCACCTGCTCGCCTGCTTGCCTGCCCTCTCCTCCTCGCTCGACGCCCTGGACGACGCCACGCCTCTCCCCCTGCTCCCTCTCACTCTCCCCCGTTTCTCCCTCGCTCTCTCTCGCTCTCGGCCGAAGCACACCGTCGCCGCCGTTCGCCTTAGCCACTGCCTCCGACCACCCCTCGCTTCCCCGAGTAGCTCAGAAGCTCCGCCTCGACTTCCTCTTCCTCCCCACCGCTCCACGAGTCCCCGGAAGCCCTGCATCGCCGCCACGTGGCCGTTCCCCTCTTCGGACTCCGACCACCGTCGCTGTCAAATTCGTCGTCTCCGACGCGTCCCCGAGCCCGCTTCGACGCCCACTGCAACCGCGGTGAGCCCCCGAGTCGTTTCCCCCTCTTCTCCCCCTCGTTCCCTCACCGTAGCTGCATCTCCACCACGGCCGAACCTCCGCCGTCGCCGAGCTCGCCGTCGACGCAGCTCCGGTGACCATTTGGTCACCCCGGCGAGTCCAACACGTTCGCAAGAACCAGTAGAGCATCCCTAGCGCCTCACTCTGCTCGACTTCGAGCTCCAGCACCACTCCCGTGCACGACCGAACCCCGGCGGCCGCAACCGAGCTCGCCGCCGTCGACTCCGGCCACCCCGACCCCAACGGACTCCGCCAAGAGCCGCGGGTCATCCTCAGCTTCACTCCGGTGGTGGTGGCCGAAACGACCAAAACCACTATCGCCGCCACACTGTTGGTCGCCGCCGGCCAGAACTCCGGCGAGCTGACGTGGCCTAGTTGATTAACCACTAATCCACCACCTACTGACGCTGACAAGTGGGCCCCAGGGCTTAGTCAAAGCTAACCAGCCCGGGGTCAACGCGGGATTAGCCCCTGTGACACTGACGTGTGGACCCCACACGTCAGGTTTGACCCGAGCCAGCCCTGTTGACCTGCTGATGTCACTATGATGTCAGGCTGACGCAGTAATTGAATTTCTGGATTTAAATTAAATCAGGAAATTCCAGAATATTATTTAAACTTCAAAAATTCATAACTTTTATTCTGTAACTCCAAATTGGACAAATAATATATGAAAAATGATCAGAAAAATCCAATCTATCCATCTGTACTATTTTCATGCATGATCAAACAAGTTAACTTGATGTTTTAATCAGAACAAGAAAAGGCACTTTAAAAGGCCATATTTGAATTTGGAATTTGAATCTTTGATTCAAATTTGCTCAAACACATCTGGTTTTAGTTGCATTAGCCCAACACACTCATATTGCCATGTTTCATGCATGCATCATATTGTTGCACATTGTTTGGTGATGCCTGTGTATCGTTACCCTTTGCGACAGGATCTGTCCCCGAGGAGTACCGTGATTACCCTAACGAAGAATCGTATCCGTGCAACGAACCATCAGGCAAGCAACCAACCATTTGATCATATCGTTACAATCCCATGTTCTCGCTCCTGCTCTCTTTTACTACATTAAGACAACGCGATTCAAACTGCTGTGTGCTACGGTAGTTGAACCCATTTCCTCTGCATGACCTGTCATTGCCACAGTAACTAGATGAAACCCACTAGCATGTGTAGGAGTTGTTTGAGCCATATGTATGTGTTGTTCCTACCTTGCTATGCCTGCTATGCTTAGAGTCGTGTCAGGTCTGGTTCATCTGGGTGATGGGCTAGAGTGAAATGTTAATGTCGGTAATGAGAGTGGTGTGGTGAACACGATTTGGTAAAGGTATCGATGAGAGGCCATGTAGGAGTACATGGTGGGTTGTTTCATTGAAGCCGACCTTAAGCACTGAGATCTGTATGTGTGATTTAAGAATCAGCTACTACCATGCATTGGGCCCTGAAATATGACCCCGCTCGACTTCTTATTCACCCTAGCTCTCTGTCCAGGAGTTGCAAGTAGTTTCTGGTGTTTGTAGCCTACTGGAGGCCGTGGACAGCGCTGACCGTAGGGGTGGGCTGTGATGCGGTAGGTACGTGGCACGGTGTACCGAATACCCGTTAGGTATCTCGGGAACCCTGTTCACATCGTTCGGGGCCGTATGGGAAACCTTGGCCGGACTCCCTGCGGATGGAACCTGAATAGGCGATAAACCTGGACTAGAGGCTTAAGTGTTTAGGTAGGTCGTGGTCTACACCCACGTCGGCTTTTGCTTGAAGTCTGCCGAGCACATATCGTGTGCAGACGCTAAGTGGTGGAAACATGTATGAAGAAGTACACCCCTGCAGGGTTAACATGATCTATTCGAATAGCCGCGTCCGCGGTAAAGGACTACTTGGTTGCCTATACAGTTCATAGACAAGTAAATGGAAACTACTAAAAGCCTCAAGATAAGTGTGAGTGCCGAGGATGGCTCTTCCGTAGGAAGACGGAGGTGGATCCTCGGTAGTGTATTGAAGTGGTGAGTAGTGGACTCGTGTGCGCAAAACTATTTCAACTGGAGTATCGTAGGATAGTCTAGCCAAGAGTCAAAGCTGGCTTGCTGCAATAACTCCACCAACCCTTCTTGATACTATGCATGTATGTAGGATCTGATGTAAGTCTTGCTGAGTACCTTTGTACTCATGTTGCTATAATCTACATTTTTACAGAAGACGCTGCAACCCCTTCTGATGGGTTCTATGTAGACGTTGACATCAACGAGTAGGCTAAAGACCCAGGTGGTGACCCTGAGCTTGTGAAGGACCACATAGTATAGCCAGGCTTTCCAAGCCTCTTTTATTTTACTAGTTGTCTGTACTCAGACAAGTTACTTCCGCTGTTGGCTTGTATGACTGTATGTCTTGTATGTTGGGTCGTGAGACCCGTACCTTTGTGTGTATGATATGTATGGCTCCCTGAGCCTTAAATAAAGTACTTGTGTCGTAGAGTCATGTTGTGATGCTTCATTGTATTTGCACATATCGAGCATATTGTGTGTATGACTGAAATGCTTGGTATGTGTGGGATCTGACCTATCTAGTTGTTTACCTTTAGTAGCCTCTCTTACCGGGAAATGTCTCCTAGTGTTACCGCTGAGCCATGGTAGCTTGCTACTGCTCTGGAACACTTAGGCTGGCCGGCATGTGTCCTTCTTCGTTCCTGTGTCTGTCCCTTCGGGGAAATGTCACGCTTTGAGTACCGGAGTCCTGTTAGCCCGCTACAGCCCGGTTTACCGGAGTCCTGCTAGCCCAGTGCTACAGCCCGGACCCACTTGCTGATGACCGACACGTTCGAAGCTGGGTCATGGATGCCTGTCCCTGTAAGTCTGTGCCACTTTGGGTTTACGACTAGTCATGTCAGCCCGGGCTCTTTATCATATGGATGCTAGCGACACCATCATATACGTGAGCCAAAAGGCGCAAACGGTCCCGGGAAAAGGTAAGACGACACCCGTGGGGATACCGTGCGTGAGGCCGCAAAGTGATATGAGGTGTTACCAGCTAGATCAATGTGACATCGAGTCGGGGTCCTGACAGCGTTGGCATCAGAGCCGGACTGCCTGTAGGTTCTCCAAGCCAAACTGGTCGATGTTGAGTCTAGAAATTCTTTAGTTATATGTAGGGGAATTGTTTGTGGGTTGGAACGTAAGGCTCTTTTTACTCCTTATACCTTATGACTTTCTGATCTGAGTCAGTCCATTCTTCCATCGGGGGTTAAGGAATTAGGATCTGTTCTCTCTATCAGGATCACGTGTTACTAATCAGTAGTACCTTATAAGTTTGATGGTTACAAGCCTAGTTCAGTTCTACTACCACATTATGTTGTTAGAATGGTTCCAGAACTTTGAGGTGATGATGGAAGCTGAGAGAAACAAGCGGGAGACAAACCGTTTGTTGGAGCGTATTGAACAGAATACAGCACACCATCAGAGGGCTAACGTGGTGTCACTCAGTGATTTTATCAAATTACATCCACCCACGTTCCACCACTCCGTCGAGCCTCTCGACGCTGATGACTGGCTTCGCAGTATCTCTCACAAGCTGCGTTCCGCGCTGGTAGCGGAGGCTGACAAGGTCACCTTTGCCGCATATCATCTTGAAGGCCCCGCCAGTCTATGGTGGGAGAATTATGGAGCTATGCGCCCAGCGGGCCATGTCACTACTTGGGCTGAGTTCAGCGAGGCTTTCCGTGAACATCACATTCCGGAGGGTCTCATGGACCGTAAACGTGAAGAATTTTGCAGTTTCACCCAAGGCCGACTTTCTGTGGATGTCTATAGCAGGGAGTTTGGTAATCTCGCCCGATATGCAACTGAGGAAGTTTCTACTGACGCCAAGAAGCAAGCAAGGTTCCGTAAGGGCCTTAGTCCTGAGCTTCGCCGCGACCTCCGTCTGCATGAGTGCACATCTTTTCAGAAACTTGTCAACAAAGCCATCAGTGCTGAAACTGGTCAGACTGACTATGACGCAACACGCAAGCATGGCCGTGACTTGGGTTCCTCATCCGGTGCTGGTCCTCAGAAGCGCCGCGTGTGGGTGCCCAACACCGCCCTGCCACCCAGGTTCACACCGAGGCCATCTTTCCAGGCGCCTCGCCCTGTTCAACAGTCTGCACCGACCAAGCCCTATGGGGGTCCAACTAACAATGCTCCTCCACGTACCAGTTCCGTGACTTGTTTCAAATGTGGGGAATCTGGTCACTATATGCGTGAGTGTCCCCAGACCAACCCCAACCAGTCTGCTAAAGCTGTTGTCCGTGGCAAGCCGACAGGAAAAATATTCCACGCCAAGCCGGTCACCGCTTCACGTGGCCATGTCAACTGTATCTCTGCCGAAGAAGCTCAAGAGGATCCCAACGTCGTTCTCGGTACGCTTCTTGTTAATTGCCACCCGGCATCTGTTCTTTTCGATACAGGAGCCTCTCATTCTTTTATATCTGAAAACTATGCTCGCTTGCATAACGTCGCATTCGGTGATATGCCAACCTCTATGGTAATTCAAACTCCGGGATCCAAATGGCAAACTTCTAGAGTAAGCCATGGAAATGAAATCCAAGTCGACAGACTTGTTTTTCTCGCATCTTTGATAGCCCTTAAATCTTCAGATATTAATATCATTTTGGGTATGGACTGGATGTCAGCTCATCAAGCCAAAATTGATTGCTTCTCTAGGACTGTTCAACTCACCCATCCTTCGGGGAAGATAGTCAATGTCTTGACCCGAATAGCCAAGCGGCAATTATATTCTCTTAACGCCAGCCCCTTGCCAGATCTTGAGGACGTGCCGGTAGTCTGTGACTTCCCGGATGTCTTCCCAGAGGAATTGCCAGGTGTTCCACCTGACAGGGATGTTGAGTTCGTAATCGACCTCATCCCCGGAACCGTTCCGATTGCTAGAAGACCTTATAAGATGGCACCCCTAGAACTAGCCGAGCTTAAGAAACAACTCGATGAATCCTTGAAAAAGGGTTTCATCCGACCTAGCTCATCTCCGTGGGCTTGCCCCGTCCTATTCGTCAAGAAGAAGGATGGTACGGACCGGATGGTTGTAGATTACCGACCTGTCAATTTGGTCACAATCAAGAACAAATATCCACTTCCCAGGATCAACGACCTGTACGATCAGCTCGCTGGATCCTCAGTCTTCTCCAAGATGGATTTGAGGTTGGGCTACCATCAAATAAAAATCAAAAACGGGGACATTCCTAAAACGGCCTATGTATGTGTTGTTCCTACCTTGCTATGCCTGCTATGCTTAGAGTCGTGTCAGGTCTGGTCCATCTGGGTGATGGGCTAGAGTGAAATGATTATGTCGGTAATGAGAGTGGTGTGGTGAACACGATTTGGTAAAGGTATCGATGAGAGGCCATGTAGGAGTACATGGTGGGTTGTTTCATTGAAGCCGACCTTAAGCACTGAGATCTGTATGTGTGATTTAAGAATCAGCTACTACCATGCATTGGGCCCTGAAATATGACCCCGCTCGACTTCTTATTCACCCTAGCTCTCTGTCCAGGAGTTGCAAGTAGTTTCTGGTGTTTGTAGCCTACTGGAGGCCGTGGACAGCGCTGACCGTAGGGGTGGGCTGTGATGCGGTAGGTACGTGGCACGGTGTACCGAATACCCGTTAGGTATCTCGGGAACCCTGTTCACATCGTTCGGGGCCGTATGGGAAACCTCGGCCGGACTCCCTGCGGATGGAACCTGAATAGGCGATAAACCTGGACTAGAGGCTTAAGTGTTTAGGTAGGTCGTGGTCTACACCCACGTCGGCTTTCGCTTGAAGTCTGCCGAGCACATGTCGTGTGCAGACGCTAAGTGGTGGAAACATGTATGAAGAAGTACACCCCTGCAGGGTTAACATGATCTATTCGAATAGCCGCGTCCGCGGTAAAGGACTACTTGGTTGCCTATACAGTTCATAGACAAGTAAATGGAAAACTACTAAAAGCCTCAAGATAAGTGTGAGTGCCGAGGATGGCTCTTCCGTAGGAAGACGGAGGTGGATCCTCGGTAGTGTATTGAAGTGGTGAATAGTGGACTCGTGTGCGCAAAACTATTTCAAACTGGAGTATCGTAGGATAGTCTAGCCAAGAGTCAAAGCTGGCTTGCTGCAATAACTCCACCAACCCTTCTTGATACTATGCATGTATGTAGGATCTGATGTAAGTCTTGCTGAGTACCTTTGTACTCATGTTGCTATAATCTACATTTTTACAGAAGACGCTGCAACCCCTTCTGATGGGTTCTATGTAGACGTTGACATCGACGAGTAGGCTAAAAGACCCAGGTGGTGACCCTGAGCTTGTGAAGGACCACATAGTATAGCCAGGCTTTCCAAGCCTCTTTTATTTTACTAGTTGTCTGTACTCAGACAAGTTACTTCCGCTGTTGGCTTGTATGATTGTATGACTTGTATGTTGGGTCGTGAGACCCGTATCGTTGTGTGTATGTTATGTATGGCTCACTGAGCCTTAAATAAAGTACTTGTGTCGTAGAGTCATGTTGTGATGCTTCGTTGTATTTGCACATATCGAGCATATTGTGTGTATGATTGAAATGCTTGGTATGTGTGGGATCTGACTATCTAGTTGTTTACCTTTAGTAGCCTCTCTTACCGGGAAATGTCTCCTAGTGTTACCGCTGAGCCATGGTAGCTTGCTACTGCTCTGGAACACTTAGGCTGGCCGGCATGTGTCCTTCTTCGTTCCTGTGTCTGTCCCTTCGGGGAAATGTCACGCTTTGAGTACCGGAGTCCTGTTAGCCCGCTACAGCCCGGTTTACCGGAGTCCTGCTAGCCCAGTGCTACAGCCCGGACCCACTTGCTGATGACCGACACGTTCGAAGCTGGGTCATGGATGCCTGTCCCTGTAAGTCTGTGCCACTTTGGGCTTACGACTAGTCATGTCAGCCCGGGCTCTTTATCATATGGATGCTAGCGACACTATCATATACGTGAGCCAAAAGGCGCAAACGGTCCCGGGAAAAGGTAAGACGACACCCGTGGGGATACCGTGCGTGAGGCCGCAAAGTGATATGAGGTGTTACCAGCTAGATCGATGTGGCATCGAGTCGGGGTCCTGACAGAATCCAAAACAAGGGCAAAAGTATTTGGAGAAGTAGATACATTGGAGACGTATCAACCCCCCAAGCTTAAACCTTTGCTTGTCCTCAAGAAATTCAATTGATAAACTGAAAGTGATAAAGAAAAACTTTTACAAACTCTGTTTGCTCTTGTTGTTGTAACATGAAAAGCCAGCATTCAAGTTTCAGCAAATATTATGAACTAACCATACTCACAATAAAACATAGGTCTCACAATTACTCATATCAATAACATAATCAGCTAGCGAGCCATAATAATAAAACTCGGATGACAACACTTTCTCAAAATAATCATAACATGATATAACAAAATGGTATCTCGCTAGCCCTTTCCGAGACCGCAAAACATAAATGCAGAGCACCTTTAAAGATCAAGGACTGACTAAACATTGTAATTCATGGTAAAAGAGATCCAGTCAAGTCATACCCAATATAAACCAATAATAATGAATGCAAATGACAGTGTGCTCTCCAGCGGGTGCTTTAATAAGAAGGGTGATGACTCAACATAAAAGTAAATAGATAGGCCCTTCGCAGAGGGAAGCAGGGATTTGTAGAGGTGCCACAGCTCGATTTTAAAATAGAGATTGAATAACATTTTGAGCGGCATACTTTTGCTGTCAACGCAACAACTATGAGATGGTTGTATCTTCCATACTAAATGCATTATAGGCAGTTCCCAAACAGAATGGTAAAGGTTTATACTCCCCCAACCACCAACAAGCACGAATCCATGGCTTACTCGAAACAACGAGTGCCTCCAACATACAATAGCCCTGGGGGAGTTTTGTTTAATTATTTTTATTTGCTTTGATCTTTTTGGATCATGGGATTGGGCATCCCGGTTACCGGCCCTTTCTCATGAATGAGGAGCGAAGTCCACTCCTCTTGAGAATAACCCACCTAGCATGGAAGATATAGGCAGCCCTAGTTGAAACATGAGCTTCTCGAGCATACAAAACAGAATTTCATTTGAAGGTTTGGAGTTTGGCACATACAAATTTACTTGGAACGGCAGGTAAATACCGCATATAGGTAGGTATAGTGGACTCATATGGAACAACTTTGGGGTTTAAGGAGTTTGGATGCACAAGCAGTATTCCCGCTTGGTATAGGTGAAGGCTACCAAAAGACTGGGAAGCGACCAACTGAGAGAGCGACAACAGTCGTAAACATGCATTAAAATTAATCCACACCGAATACGATCATGAGTAGGATATAATCCACCATGAACATAAATATCATGAAGGCTATGGTTATTTGATTCAACTACATGCATGAACATGTGCCAAGTCGATTCACTCAATTCATTCAAAGAAGGATACCGTCCCACCATACCACATCATAATCATTCTAATAGCATGTTGGCACGCAAGGTAATCCATTATAACTCATAGGTAATCAAGCATGGCACAAGCAACTATAATCTCTAAATGTCATTGCAAATATGCTTACTTCATAATAGCTGACTCAGGAACAATGAACTCATCATAATTACAAAAACAAGAGAGGTCGAGTTCATACCAGCTTTTCTCATCCCAATAAGTCCATCATATATCATCATTATTGCCTTTCACTTGCACAATCGAACGATGTGTATAATAATAAGAGTGCACGTGCATTGGACTAAGTTGGAATCTGCAAGCATTCAACTCAAGAGAGAAGACAAGTTAATATGGGCTCTAAGTTAAATAAACAATCATGCATATGAGAGCCACTAAACATTTTCAATATGGTCTTCTCGACCCCCAAAAGAAAGGAAAGAAAATAAAACTATTTACACGGGAAAGCTCCCAACAAGTAAAAAGAAGAACTAGAAATCTTTTTGGGTTTTCATTTTAATTTCTACTACAAGCAAGGAAATTAAACTAACTAAGATTTATCAAACACACAAGAAGAAAACTAGAAAAAGAAATTTAAACTAGCATGGATAATACAATGAAAGAGTATGAGCACCGATGACTAGTGTGTGAACATGAATGTAAAGTTGGTGAGAAATACTTACTCCCCCAAGCTTAGGCTTTTGGCATAAGTTGGTTTAATACCAAGGACCGCCGCTAGTCTCCCCGGTGTACTGGGAGGTGTAATCAGGATACCACTGGCTGGTCATCTCCAGATCCCACTGGACAGATGATGCACGATAAGGATTCAGCTCAGGTTCCGGCTCAGGTTCAGGTTCTGGAGTAAAAGCTTGAGCTCGGTGATTGTTCACCGCTTCAGGCGTGACAAGCCGATTTTCTGCAAGCAAATCAAACAACAGCGGTGCAGGCAAAATAATAAACTCAAAGTGTTTCTTATTGAATCTCAGTCTATAAAAGAGCATCTTCTCTTCGTTGTCAACAATAAACTTGTGTCCTACCATGCTCTTGTAATCTAAAATGTGAGGAGGTAATTTTGTCTCCTCCTCATAGTGCCTAATGGGTATCTGAAAATGTTCAGCAAGACGTGCAACATAGATACCTCTAAATATGGGGCCTTTTGTATGATTCAGGGCTAGCCATTTAGCAACGATGGCACCCATACTCAAAGTATTGTCTCCTAGCAAAGCATGTTGAAGAATAATAATATCTGGAACGCTCAAATTTCCACTATTTCCACGACCAATCAAGCATCTACTAGCAAATATAGCAAAATAGCGTAAAACAGGAAATTGTATGCTAGAGACCTTTGCCTCGGAGCCCTTCTTTGGCTCCTCTAAAACAATAGTATTAACAAAGCCACCCACATCTTCACGATGGGGTTCATCTAATTCTCCCTCATAAGGTATCCTACATACCGCGCAAAAATGACGTAAAGACATTTCTTTGAATTCATCATATAAATGAAATGACACTGCAGGCGCTGATTTCTTAGGATAATAATAAAAGTTTTGCATGGAAGTATTGGTGAGTAAGAGATACTGATCGATTCGGTCGTTCATGAAACCAGTGAGGCCTGCAGTCTCGATTAAAGCATAAAAGTCTTCATGAATTCCGGCTTCTTTCAATAAATCATCGCGTGGCCACTCACAAGACCGTACTTCCGCTAAGCGAGGGAGATTATACTTGGGTTTTCCCTTCTCTTTGTCTTGGTTTTCCTTAGAGCTTTGGCTAGAAGAGCCTTTAAAGAGCCTCCTTAACATTTTTTAAAAATTTATGAAATTTTAGTAACTTCAAAATAAAAGTGAATAAAACTAAACAAGATTGATGGCAACTACTCCTACAAGTGCCTAGAGCCTATATCATGCATTGGAATTGCTTGGGACCTAAAATATTTAACATGCAAGCTCAAGAACATGGTCACCTATGCAGCAAAAATTTGCAGTGAATAAAGCACTAGAACAAAAAGTAATTGGACCAATGGAGGAGTCACATACCAAGCAACAATCACCCAAAGCAGTTTTGCGAATGGAGCTTCGAGCTAAGAGATCGAAAATCGGAGCAAAACGAGCTAGAACTCGTGCTTGAGCTGGATGGGGATTTTTTTGGGTAGAAGATGAAGTGTGTGGGTGCTGGCATAAGTGGAGGGGAGCCACCAGGGGCCCACGAGACAGGGGGCGCGCCCTACAGGGGGGGGGGCGCCCTCCTCTCTCGTGGCCTGGTGCTTGCCCCTCCTGTAGTGTTTTCAGTGCCTAAAATCCTCCAATATTCAAGAAAAAATCATACTAAATTTGTAGGGCATTTGGAGCACTTTTATTTTCGGACTATTTTTTTGTGCACGGATAATTCAGAAAACAGACAGATAATACTATTTTTGCTTTATTTATTCTAAATATCAGAAAGTAAAGAGAGGGTACAGAAGGTTGTGCCTTCTAGTTTCATCCATCTCGTGATCATCAAAATGAATCCATTAACAAGGTTGATCAAGTCTTGTTAACAAACTCATTTCGAATAACACGGAACTGGAGAAATTTCAAATAACACTAAGTTACCTCAACGGGGATATGAAAATCCCCAACAATAAGAATACCATACTTTTTCTTGACAGTAGGGAGAGGAAATTCAAAACCTCCAAAAATGATAGTTGGAACTTTTTCAATAGAATTGATACTGTGAACTTGAGATTGTTTCCTCGGGAAGTGTACCGTATGCTCATTACCATTAACATGAAAAGTGACATTGCCTTTGTTGCAATCAATAACAGCCCCTATAGTATTAAGAAAAGGTCTACCAAGGATAATAGACATACTATCGTCCTCAGGAATATCAAGAATAACAAAGTCCATTAAGATAGTAACATTTGCAACCACAACAAGCACATCAGCCATTTGCAAATATATTTCAGTAGGTGTCAACTTATTCAATTCAAGTCTATGATATAAAGAGAGAGGCATAACACTAACACCGGCTCCAAGATCACATAAAGCAGTTCTAACATAATTTCTTTTAATAGAGCATGGTATAGTTGGAACACCCGGATCTCCAAGTTTCATTGGTATTCCACCCTTAAAAGTGTAATTAGCAAGCATGGTGGAAATTTCAGCTTCCGGTATCTTTCTTTTATTTGTAATGATATCCTTCATATATTTATCATAAGGATTTACTTTGAGCATATTAGTTAAGCGCATACGTAAGAAAATAGGTCTAATCATTTCAGCAAAGCGCTCAAAATCCTCATCATCCTTTGACTTGGATGGTTTAGGAGGAAAGGGCATGGGTTTTTTAACCCATGGTTCTCTTTCTTTGTCGTGCTTCCTAGCAACAAAATCTCTCTTATCATAACGTTGATTCTTTGATTGTGGGTTATCAAGATAAACAGCAGGTTCAATCTCTACATCATTGTCTTGCTAGGTTGAGCATCAACATGAACATTATCATTAACATTACCACTAGGTTCATGTTCATTACCTGATTGTGTTTCAGCATCAGAAATAGAAATATCATTGGGATTCTCAGGTGTGTCTACAGTAGGTTCACTAGAAGCATGCAAAGTTCTATCGTCTTTCTTTTTCTTCTTTTTAGAAGAACTAGGTGCCTCTAAATTATTTCCCTGAGAATCTTGCTCGATTCTCTTAGGGTGGCCTTCAGGATACAAAGGTTCCAGAGTCATTCTACCAGTTCTAGTAGCCACTCTAACATCAAAGTCATTTTTATTACTTAATTTATCCAGCAAATCATTTTGAGCTTTAAGTACTTGCTCAGCTTCAGTAGCAACCATAGAAGCATATTTGCTAACGCGGTGAAGTTCATCTTTAACTCTAGCCAGATTATCACCTACGCGTCCTATATCGAAAGCATTATTCTTTAACTCTCTACCAACCTAAGCATTAAAACTTTCTTGTCTAGCCATAAAGTCATCAAATTCATCTAAGCAAGGGCTATGAAATTTAGTAGAGGGTATTTCAACTTTATCAAGTCTATAGAGAGAATTTACCTTTACTACCTTTGTCGGGTTATCAAGACAATGTGGTTCTTCGGGCGGTATATTAAGACCATGTATTTCTTCAATAGGAGGTAAATTCTTAACATCTTCAGCTTTAATACCTTTTCTTTCATTGATTTCTTTGCCTCTTGCATATCTTCAGGACTGAGAAATAAAAAACCTCTCTTCTTCGGAGTGGGTTTAGGAGTAGGCTCAATTGGTTCAGGAATTACTTCAGGAACTGGCTCGGGAAGAGTCCAATTATTTTCATTAGTCAACATATTATTCAATAGTATTTCAGCTTCATCAACTGTTCTTTCCCTGAAAACACAACCAGCACAACTATCCAAGTAGTCTTTGGAAGCATGGGTTAGTCCATTATAAAAGATATCAAGTATTTCATTTTTCTTAATAGGATGATCAGGCAAAGCATTAAGTAACCGGAGAAGCCTCCCCCAAGCTTGTGGGATACTCTCTTCTTTGATTTTCACAAAATTATATATTTCCCGCAAGGCAGCTTGTTTCTTATGAGCAGGGAAATATTTAGCGGAGAAGTAATTAATCATATCCTGGGGACTACGCACACAACCAGGAGCAAGAGAATTATACCAACTCTTAGCTTCACCCTTTAATGAGAACGGAAATATCTTAAGGATATATAAATAGCGAGACTTCTCATCATTAGTAAACAGGGTGGCTATATCATTCAACTTGGTAAGATGTGCCAAAAAAGTTTCAGATTCAAGGCCATAAAAAGGATCAGATTCAACTAAAGTAATAATATCAGGATCAACAGAGAATTCATAATCCTTATCAGTAACATAGATAGGTGAAGTAGCAAAAGAAGGATCGGGTTTCATTCTAGCATTAAGAGACTGTTGCTTCCATTTAGCTAATAATTTCTTAAGATCATTTCTATCACTGCAAGCAAGGATTTCCATAGCAGCTTTTTCATTCATAACATAACTGTTGGGGATATAACTATTGAGTATAAACCGCCCAGGAGGGGCCGGTTTACCCTCAACCATAGCGAAGCCCATGAAGACTCAGAAGATGGCGTTTTACTATGAAGCTTAGAGGGCCGGAGCCCAAAGGCGGATTAGGGCCCATGATAGCAAACCACCATGGTTATGTAACTTGTGTTGTAAGTTAGGAAAGGAGAGACCGAGCCGGACCCTTGTATGAGTTGGTCTCGGGACTCTGTAGACCGGTCGGGCGTCAACCTGTGTATATAAAGGGACGACCCGGCGGCAGTTCAGGGACAACAGACAACAACTCGAGACTCAGGCAAAGCGTATCTGCTCCCTGATGATCGAAACCCAATCAATTCCATCACAACTAGACATAGGCTTTGACCTTCATCGAAGGGGCCGAACTAGTATAAACTCCCGTGTCCCTTGTCCGGTTTAACCCCTTCAAGCTAACCCATAGCGATGGCTCCACGATTAAGTCCTTTCTTGAGGACATCTGACATGTTAATTCCACGACAGTTGGCGCCCACCGTGGGGCTATCGCACGGTGGTTTCGAGTTCTTGAAGGGCAGCTCTGAAGGACTTAAGGGATACGTGCTCGGCCGGATGACCAAGAGTCGTCGCGGCAAGCTCTACATCGACGATGAAGGGTGGGGCCCTGAGGCCGGCTCAATCGAGTACGGGTACTGGGTCCCCTTTGGCGGAATTTATGTCTTCATCGGCAAGATCGGCGAACCGGGCCCTGAGCCGGACATCTGCACCGACCTCGTCGAAACTGCTCAGCGTGCGAGTCCAGCCCGGGTTAAGCCCGCCATGAAGCATTCGTTCGTAGGATGTGTCCATGAGATCGGATCTGAACCAGTGTCTGAAGGACAGACGGCCGTCTATTCCGACGGCGAGTCATCCACTGGCGAAACCGAGTCCTTGTACCAGATTTATAACGGTGTGTTCGAAGGATATTCCGATGGCAACAGTATTCCGGACCTCCTTGAACTGCCAAGTTGGGTTGCTGTTTACATAGCCGGAACACAGCCCACTTTGTAGTCTTCATCTACAGCGGCAATGAATACCGGATCACCAGCCGCAGCAGGAGTCTCGGCGCGCCGACCGGCTCAAGTCCTCTCCGGTTTGATGGATGCCTGGGCGACTTTGTTAACCACGGAAGTCTCCCCGGAGACGCGGGATCATCACAATGCGGACATTGCGAAGCTGAAGGACCAGATAACACAGGCTAAGGAGGACCTGGCAACTGAGGATGCTAGGATGGCTGAAGAACGGGCCGCTTTGGATGCCCAATCATAGCAGATACAGGCGCAGAATTATCGGCTCATGCTGGATCGGACCGCATCAGAGGATGTAATGCGAAGGAAGTACCGGTCTCGTCTGCCGTCGGTCTACGAAGGATTGAACCTCTTTCAAACACCAGGTGCTGGGCCGAGCAATCCGGCAGCTGCAAACCGGACTGATGCGCCTAGGACAGCTCCGGATCAACTACGGATAACAGAACCACCCCGGCGAATAGATAACCCGCCGCAATATGTGTCTACACCGTCGGGTCACATCTTGAGCCCTCTGGATAACATGATTGCCGCAGCACCACGTCTGACAACCATTCTGATGGATGGCGATTCATTGGCAGCAATTGAAACGCGGCGGGCTAGGGACCTTCTTCAAACCGCCGTGGTACAGCAGCAGGCTTATTCTTATAGCCGGGATAGAATTCATTCAAACCCTCGTCCGAGCCCAAGCTATAGCAGGCACATGGATGAACCGGAAGTGTCTAATAGTGCTCGGCATCATAATGCTCAAGACGTGGTGGATAATGGCAGAGCACGAAGGGAGGCCGCTTTGGGTCGTCATCAACCCGCCCTGGTTCAGCCAGCAACATCAGTAGACCGAGGCACCGGGCTTGCCTTCAGTTCCTGGGGAGTGCCGTGTCTTATTCCGTCTCTCCGTAATGTGCGTCTGCCCAAAGATTTCAAGGGTCCATGTAAAGTGCCTAATTATACTGCGGATCAGCCACCTGAGGCGTGGGTCGAGAGGTATGAGATGGCAATGGAGATGCTAGATGTGGATGAAGCGGCCTGCGCAAAGTACTTCACGATGATGTTGGAAGGGACGGCCCGTACTTGGTTGAAAAATTTTCCAGCTAACTCCATCGAGTCATGGGATCAGCTGAAGGCCCGGTTTATAGCCAATTTCAAAGACACGTGCAAACAGCCCATGTCCATTGTGGACCTGGATGCTTGTGTTCAAGGGGAGAACGAGTCAACAACTCATTGGGTACGCCGGGTTTCAGAAGTTTTGCATTCGTCCGACCGAATTAATGCTGGTCAAGCGATCATAACGCTGGAGCGCAATTGCCGGTTTAGGTCACTGAAGATGAAGTTGGGACGGCTCAAGCGCCACTGCAACGACATGGGAACCCTCATGGCAGCCCTGGTCAAGTATGCCGATTCTGATAATACCAAGGATCCCGATTCTGATGATGAGAAACCGGAGAAGGGAAAGAAGAACGGCGGTGCAAAGGGATAGCAGCACAACCAAGGAGGCCATGGGAATAATGGTAAGCGTAAAGCGGATTCAGATTTTGTGGCTAATGCTAATGTGCAGGGTCGTAAGGGTAAACCGCCCCAGCGCGGCAGCGGAATTAATCTGGAGCGCTTGTTGAATCAGCCCTGCCCAAAGCATGGGACCAAGGAGGTTCCTGCAACGCATCTCTGGAAGGATTGTAACATTATGAAGGAGTTCAAAAACACTGATCTTTTCCGGTATGACCAGGGTCCATCAGGCGGTTCAGGTCCAGGTTTTCATGGTGGCGACGGCTCAAACTCTGGATTTCAGAATAATTAGGGCAACCAGAACAACCAAGGTGGTAATAACCAGCGGAGTAATCAAGGAAATCAGCAGCAGTCGGGTTACCAGAGTCACCCAAAGCAGTTGAATGGTGGACAGTATCATGTGTTCACCACTAGTTTGTGCAAGCGTGATCAGAAGCTTCACAAGAGGGCAGTTAATGCTGTTGAAACGGTAATACCACGTTATCTGCGATGGTCCGAACAACCTGTTGTGTGGAGTAGGGAGGATCATCCGCCCCGGGTTGACAATTCGGGTCACCTGGCTTTGGTGGTGGCGCCTCAGGTGGGAGGTTATAAGTTCACCAAGGTATTCATGGATGGAGGAAGCAGCATCAACATTCTGTATTATGTGACCTTCCGTCGCATGGGGTTGACAGACAAGAGTCTTAAACCGTCCAACACTATTTTTCATGGTGTGGTACCAGGTAAATCGGCATATCCTGTAGGTAAGATCGCTTTGGAAGTTGTGTTTGGTGTAGAACATGACTCCCGGTCTGAGACATTGACCTTTGAAATGGTGAGAATCCAGAGCCCGTACCACGCACTGTTTGGGCGACCGGCTTATGCAAAATTCATGGCGAGGCCTTGTTATATTTACTTGCAGCTCAAGATGTCAGGTCATAAAGGGACTATTACGGTTCACAGAAGTCGTAAAATTGCTTTGGATTGCGAGGAAGGTGATGCGGCCTATGCTGAGTCGGTTTGTGCTACAGAGGAGCTAAAGTTTTATAAGGAAAATGTTGATCCGGCAGATATGACCCCTCTGAAGAAGCCCACCACTGAGCATAACCCAACCCTGCATTTCAAACCGGCTAACGAGACTAAACTTGTTGACTTCGTGCCTGGCGAATCATCCAAGCAGTTCAGCTTCAGCACAAATCTAGATCCGAAATAGGAAAGCGCGCTCATCGAGTTCATCCATGAGAACCGGGACATTTTTGCATGGAAGCCTTCTGACATGCCAGGTGTACCGAGGGAACTCGCTGAGCACACTCTTAATATTGACCCAAAGTTTAAACCGGTCAAGCAATTTCTTCGTCGCTTTAATGAGGAAGACGCAAGGCAATTGGTGAAGAGGTAGCCCGGCTGTTGGCTGCTGGGTTTATCGTTGAAGTGTTTCATCCTGAATGGCTGGCTAATCCGGTGCTTGTTCTTAAGAAAAACGGCACTTGGCGTATGTGTGTGGACTACACAGACTTGAATAAAGCTTGTTCGGCCGATCCCTTTGCTCTCCCGCGTATTGATCAAATCATTGATGCAACGTCGGGTTGTGAGCCCTTGAGTTTTTTGGATGCTTATTCAGGTTATCATCAGATCAGGATGGCAGTTAAGGACCAGGAGAAGACAGCCTTCATCACTCCTTTTGGAGCCTTCTGCTATGTTTCTATGCCCTTTGGGCTCAAGAGTGCCCAGGCAACTTATCACCGTTGTGTGCAGAATTGTCTTCACACGCAGATTGGGCGTAATGTTCATGCCTATGTGGATGACATTGTAAAAAAATCCAGGAAGAAGGAAACGCTGATAGATGACCTCAAGGAGACGTTTGACAATCTTCGGGTTTACAAAATGATGCTTAATCCGGATAAATGTGTTTTTGCTGTTCTGGTAGGCAAGCTCTTAGGTTTTCTGGTATCCAACAGGGGCATTGAGGCTAATCCGGAAAAAATCAAGGCGATTACATCCCTGGCTAAACCGAAGTGTACCAATGATGTTCAGCGTCTGGCGGGTCGACTTGCAGCCCTTAGCCGGTTTATCAACCGTTTGGGAGAGAAGGCAATTCCTTTGTATCAGATGTTGAAAAAGAAAGACGATTTTGTCTGGAGTGATGCAGCCAATGCAGCTTTTGAGGAGTTAAAATGGCAGTTGGTTGAACCGCCGATTCTTGCAGCTCCGGTTGATAATGAGCCCTTGCTGTTATACATGGCTGCCAATGCCCGAGCGGTCAATGTAGCAATTGTGGTTGAGCGTAAGGAGGCTGGGAAGGAATATCCGGTTCAACGACCTGTATACTACATCAGTGAAGTCCTGATCCAGTCAAAACAACGCTGTCGGTGTCAAAACCGGCGGATCTCGGGTAGGGGGTCCCGAACTGTGTGTCTAGGTGGATGGTAACAGGAGACAAGGGACACGATGTTTTTACCCAGGTTCGGGCCCTCTCGATGGAGGTAAAACCCTACTCCTAATTGATTAATATTGATGATATGGGTAGTACAAGAGTAGATCTACAACGAGATGAAAGAGGCTAAACCCTAGAAGCTAGCCTATGGTATGATTGTTGTTCGTCCGACGGACTAAAACCCTCTTTTTTATATAGACACCAGAGAGGGCTAGGGTTACACAGAGTTGGTTACAATGGTAGGAGATCTACAAATCCATATTGCCAAGCTTGCCTTCCACGCCAAGGAAAGTCGCATCCGGACACGGGACGAAGTCTTCAATCTTGTATCTTCATAGTCTAGGAGTCCGGCCAAGGGTGATAGTTCGGCTATCCGGACACCCCCTAGTCCAGGACTCCCTCGGTAGCCCCTGAACCAGGCTTCAATGACGACGAGTCCGGCACGCATATTGTCTTCGGCATTGCAAGGTGGGTTCCTCCTCCGAATATTTGAACACAAGGATAGTGTCCGGCTCTGCAAAATAAGTTCCACATACCACTGTAGAGAGAATAACATTTACACAAGTTCAATCTGCTAACGTATTCCGTGGCGTGACATCACACCACGGCCAGGCCTTCATTGGAATCGTTTTTACTGTTCCACCTCAGCACGTTTAGCGAAGCGGTTTCCTTGGCACGTCTTGTCAAAGTAGAGATTGTGTCCCCTTATTCTGGGATTCTCATCAATACGGGCGTGGGTAACCTAACCGCGCCATTGATTACGGCGCTTGGGAGATAAGAGAGTTTTACCAGGCTGGTGGGGACGCATAGTTTCGTCCATCCATATAAGGGGATAAGGATCCACCTTTTTACCTACGCCTTCTTCCTCCTTTGCCTATCCATTTCCACGTACTCGAGCTCCAGCGCCCAAGTCCGCACATCTCGCCTCAACCTTCCCCAGCCATGTCCGGAGCGGGAGGCAAGTGGATGGCCTCCTCCGTCACGGAGAGGCACATGAAAAAGTTGAGGAAATTCGGATACCTGCACAACGACATTGCGCACCGGCTTCCAGACGAGGGGCAGCTCGTCCCCACCCCCAGGCCCCATGAGTGTATTCGATGCTGCCGTGTTCTACCGAGCCAAGGAGGGGAGCTCGATGGAAAAGGTGTTCTGGTCTCAATATGCTGAGGCCGGACACCCGGTGCCCCTGAGCGACCAGCTGAAGCACCTGGTCGAGCTCCACAAGGTGGACGAACAGGCCATGAAGGGACTCATAGTTCGGCTGTGGCCTAAAGAAGCCATGCCTGGGAGCTACTTCGGTCTGGTGCGGCGGCTGGTGGATGCCTGTCCATGGATTGAAGTCATCAAGCGTTCCGTCTGCATTGAATGTGCCCGTCGGGCCCTTGCCCGCGCTAAAGTGCACTGGGGCAAGAGGACGCCGAGAAGCTTGTGACGGACGCGCCACCGCCGGGCAAGGAGTATCGCACGCCTGAGATGTACTATGAGGGTGTCCTGAAGGGTGCCCGCCTTATAGCGGGTGAGTGCTCCAAAGATGTAATTTTTGAGTAGACTCGCATTTGTTATCCTGTGCGCTGAAAACTTTGTTCATATGCGCTAAGCAACGCTTGTTAATTTAAAATATTACCTTCTGTGCGGCCGTTTATCAAATTTGAGAGATGGCAAGTCGTTGGCTTCAGCCCCCATGCCACGAGTGCTGGGGTGTTCGGGATAAACTTGGGCGCTCTTGTTCCCATTTTTTGGGTCCTTCGAGGGAGGCGCGCAACACAACAAACGAGGCAACCGGACTTATAATGCTTGAACACTCCCACTTAGCCATAGAATTCTATAATTCTAAATTTCGGCAAAGCCCCTAGTGTTCGGAACACCGAATTCGGGGCGCTATCCATGCCTGGGCCGGACAAAGCCGACTCCTCGCTCTAAGCGGCATAAGTCTTTAGGGACTCAAAAAAACCTCTCGAACAGCGACCGGCTCTCGCCCTATCATGACGGTCAGTTTTAGCTTTCTCCACTGAGGTGCTCAACCCAGCTCAACTGGGGCACAATCGCAGTGGTTCTCCCAGTGCTACCTTAGCCGATATAATGTAACGTAAGGTACCAAAACATGGGAGCCGGGCAAACCCAACTATTGACCCAAGACATGATTCGGAGCCGATGCATATATTGCTATAAGTTCGGGATGCCGCACTTGTGAAAGTGTTCGGACTTATCACACCATATTTTGGGAACTTAAGCCCTTGGTGTATTTGGCCGTACCAAAGCGTACGGGTGCAACATGTCATAAGTGAACATATATAGATAGAAAAAGGAATGCAATAATAGCCAAAAAGCAATGCATTGTTTATTCAAAAAATACTGCAATGAAAGCAGAACGATGAAGATAGTGCGATAAGCAAGGGATGGGACTATTTAACATGTCCCCCTCCAGGGGTACGCTGCGGAATGGTATGTAAAACAGGTATACTGCTCGTAATAGAGACCACCTGGACACTCGACGTAGCTTTTCTGCTTCCCTGGCTGTTGCATCGTGAGTTCGGCAATTCTACTAGCGGACAGGGCTTCTGGAAAACGTAGTCCTGAGAATAAGAAAAAAAAGAATGACACAATTGGGAGCCCCTGGTGCGGTTGAGCCGCTCTCCGGGCATGCCGTGGTCATGCCCCTACCCCTATGCCCATGGAATCTCTAGAGCGTAGTTATGTACGTGTGGTACTGGTCTAGCGATTTCGCGGGGGCTGTGATTGGGGCCGCATTGCGACGCGTGCTTGGAGCATGCCAGGAGGTCTTGTTGTAGGTTACTCTGGGCGCACTTGACGGTGTCCGGCCGCTTAACAGCCGGACACGAGAATTGCCTTAAGAGGCTGCTTTGTACTTCCGCCACGAGAGCCGCTGTATGCTCCTCCGTTCGGAGAGAGCGTTCGGTGTTTCTGTTGACCGTAATGACTCCTCGAGGGCCTGGCATCTTGAGATTGAGGTAATCATAGTGCGGCACCGCATTGAACTTTGCAAATGCGGTTCGTCCGAGCAGTGCATGATAGCTGCTGCGGAACGGGACTATGTCGAAGATTAACTCCTCGCTTCGGAAGTTATCCGGGGATCCGAAGACCACTTCAAGTGTGACTGAGCCTGTGCAGTTGGCCTCTACACCTGGTATGACGCCTTTGAAGGTCGTCTTTGTGGGTTTAATCCTTGAGGGGTCTATGCCCATCTTGCGCACTGTATCCTGATAAAGCAGGTTCAGGCTGCTGCCGCCGTCCATCAGGACTCTAGTGAGGTGAAATCCGTTGCCGATTGGGTCTAGAACCAATGCGGCGAATCCGCCATGGCGGATGCTAGTGGGGTGGTCCCTTCGATCAAAAGTGATCGGGCAGGAGGACCACGGATTGAACTTTGGAGCGACTGGCTCCATTGCATATACATTCCTGAGTGCACGTTTCCGCTCCCTTTTGGGTATGTGGGTTGCGTATATCATGTTCACTGTCCGCACTTGTGGGGTGAAACCCTTCTGTCCTCTATTGTTCGGCGGCCGGGTGTCCTCCTCGTCATCGCTATGCAGCCCCTTGTCATTGTTTTCGGTAGTTAACTTGCCTACCTGCTTGAACACCCAACAATCCCTGTTGGTGTGATTGGATGGCTTTTCGGGGGTGCCGTGTATCTGGCACGAGCGATCGAGTATTCGGTCCAAATTGGACGGGCCCGGAGTATTTATTTTGAATGGCTTTTTCCGCTGACCGGGTTTGGAGCCTCTGAATCTGGCATTGACTGCCGTATCCTCAGTATTGTCGCCATTAATGCGGCGCTTGTGCTTGTTGTGACGCGACCTGCCGTTGGTGTCCTAGGTATCCGAATTACCAGGGCTCTTGGTCATGTTGTTACTACGAGCTAGCCAGCTATCCTCTCCTGCGTAGAAGCGGGTCATGAGTGTTGTGAGGGCTGCCATGGATTTCGGCTTTTCCTGTCCTAGGTGCCGGGCAAGCCACTCGTCGCGGATGTTGTGTTTGAAGGCTGCAAGGGCCTCTGCATCCGGACAGTCGATGATTTGATTTTTCTTGGTTAGGAAACGTGTCCAGAATTGTCTGGCCGATTCTTCTGGCTGCTGAATTATTTGGCTTAGGTCAATGGCATCTGGTGGTCGCACATAAGTGCCCTGGAAGTTGTCGAGGAATGCGGCTTCCAGGTCTTCCCAACAACTGATTGACTCTGCTGGCAAGCTATTAAGCCAATGCCGTGCTAGTCCTTTAAGCTTGAGTGGGAGGTATTTGATGGCGTGTAGATCATCACCGCGGGCCATGTGGATATGGAGGAGATAGTCCTCGATCCAGACCGCATGATCTGTGGTGCCGTCGTATGATTCAATGTTTACGGGTTTGAAACCCTCGGGGATTTGATGATCCACTACTTCGTCCGTGAAGCATAGTGGGTGTGCGGCGCCTCTGTATTGGGCTACATCACGACGCAGCTCAAATGAGCTTTGTCTACTGTGTTCGGCCCGGCCGGAATTGCTGTATCTGGCGTGACGGTTATCATCACGTATCGTGGGGCGCCCACGCGGTCCGTAGATCAATCTTGTTTGGCTTGCCTTGTCCTCGAGTATATCCGGTAGGTCTGGCGCATTTTCCCGCGCCTTGGTATTTTTTGAGCGGCGCCGGGGTGCAGCTTGAGTGTAGGGCCGAGAGGCCTCTTTGTCGCGGCCACGAGGTGGCCGGTCGGCCATATTATGCGCTGGTGATGTAGGTTTAGGTGCTTCCTCCTCTAATCGGGGTAGCAGCCTGCATTTTGGGTAGCTCTTGGAGGGGCGTTCGAGTTCATACTCTTCGGCCGCAAGGACTCCAGTCCATCTGTCGGCTAGCAAGTCTTGGTCAGCTCTAAGCTGTTGCTGCTTTTTCTTGAGGCTGCTTGCCGTGGCCATAAGCCTGTGTTGGAAATGCTCTTGTTCGACGGGATCCCCAGGCACGACAAATTTGTTGTCGTCGAGGCTTGCCTCGTCTTCGGAGGGAGGCATATAATTATCGTCCTCTACCTCCCTATCTGCCGCTCTCTCATGAGGGATGGCTTCTCCATCCTCCTGCGCTGAATCCTGCTGGAGGGGGTTGTCTTCGGCACTGGCCAGGGTGTTATTGTCTCCGGTGCCGGAATCTCCATTTTTGTTGTGGCGGGATTTAGAGCGGTGCCGCTGACGCCGGCGCTTAGGCTATTTCTTGGAGGGGTCGTCCTCCGTTGTTCCATCACCATTCCCATCCTTTTGGATGTCCACCATGCAAATGTCGGATGACGAGGTGGCCTTCCAGTGCCCTGTAGGCGCTGGTTCTTGGTCGTCTCCTGCATCATCGTCCATACCGTCAATGTCTTCAGAATCGAAGTCTAGCATGTCGGTTAAGCCATCGACAGTGGCTACGAAGTGGGTGGTGGGTGGGCTTTGAATTTCTTTGTTGTCTGCATCCCAACCGTCCTGACCATAATCCGGCCAGCCCTCTCCTGATAAAGAGAGACACTTTAGCAAATTTAGAATGTCGCCAAAGGGCGAGTGCTGAAAGATGTCCGCAGCGGTGAACTCCATCATCGACGCCCAATCGGATTCGATTGGCAGGGGCGCGGAAGGCTCGGAGTCCGGAGAGGAGTCCGACACCTTGGAGTCACGAGCTTCACAAAGGACAGGGTTGGTATTCGGCTCTATCACCGTAGAGGTAGCAGCCCCCGAGGCGGTGTCCAGCCACCCGTCCTCGATCGGCGTAGTCGGCTCCGAGCTAAGGGTCGGAGCGGACACTTGTGCGGCCTCCATGGTACTGTCCGGCGGCAGAGCTAGATCATACCCATCGAGACAGTGCGGCGCGCTTGGCAGTGGCTTGAATCCTTCGAAGATCAAGTCTCCGCGGACGTCAGCCGTATAGTTCAAACTTCCAAATCTGACCTGATGGCCAGGGGCGTGGCTTTCAATCTGCTCCAGATGGCCAAGCAAGTTCTCCCACAGTGCAAAGCCGCCGAATACGAAGATTTGTCCGGGGAGAAAATTCTCACCCTGGACCGCGTCGTTGTTGATGATCGAAGTAGCCATCGGGCCTAAAGGTGACGGCACAGATGAACTCTCAAAGCACCAATGTCGGTGTCAAAACCGGCGGATCTTGGGTAGGGGGTCCCGAATTGTGTGTCTAGGCAGATGGTAACAGGAGACAAGGGACACGATGTTTTTACCCAGGTTCGGGCCCTCTCGATGGAGGTAAAACCCTACTCCTGCTTGATTAATATTTATGATATGGGTAGTACAAGAGTAGATCTACCACGAGAAGAAAGATGCTAAACCCAAGAAGCTAGCCTATGGTATGATTGTTGTTCATCCTATGGACTAAAACCCTCCGGTTTATATAGACACCGAAGAGGGCTAGGGTTACACAGAGTCAGTTACAATGGTAGGATATCTACATATCCATATTGCCAAGCTTGCCTTCCACACCAAGGAAAGTCCCATCCGGACACGGGATGAAGTCTTCAATCTTGTATCTTCATAGTCTAGGAGTCCAGCCAACGGTGATATTTCAGCTATCCGGACACCCCCTAGTCCAGGACTCCCTCAAACGCTATCCACATTGGCAGAAGTTGGTGTATGGGGTTTTTGTGGCAAGTCAAAAACTCAAGCAATACTTTCAAGGCCATCCCATCACAGTGGTTAGTTCTGCTCCTTTGGGCGACATAATTCAAAACAGGGAAGCGACTGGCCGGGTTGCAAAGTGGGCAATTGAGCTTGGTCCACATGGTTTGAAGTATGTGCCTCGAACAGCAATCAAATCTCAGGCCCTTGTGGACTTTATCAATGATTCGACCGAGTTGCAAGCACTAGAAGACAAACCGGATAATACATACTGGACTATTCATTTTGATGGATCCAGGCAGCTGGAAGGCTCGGGGGCTGGAGTTTCCCCTTGAGGTGATAAAATTTGCTATGTTCTCCGCTTGATGTTTCCCTGTACTAACAATGTAGCTGAGTATGAAGCCTTACTCCATGGTCTCTTTATGGCTAAAGATATGAACTTAAGTCGAGTTCGTTGTTTTGGAGATTCTGATCTGGTGGCTTAGCAAGTTTCTGGTACTTGGGATTCTAAGGATCCACTCATGGTGGCTTACAGACGTGAGGTGGATATTGTGGCGGGTCACTTCAAAGGGTATCAGGTTGAGCATATCGATCGGCGCAAAAACGAAGCAGCAGACGGTTTAAGTCGGCTTGGATCTCAGTGTAAACCGGTACCTCCCAATACCTTTTTAGATATCTTGCATAACCCGTCTGTTAAGTTGCCTACAGAAGAGGATTTTGATGTTCCTGATCCGGAGGCTCAATTGGTGGCCGCTTTGCACATTGTACCGGATTGGACGGTTCCATATCTGGCATATATAAACCGACGCGAGTTACCAGATGATGAAGTTCTGGCTCGGCAGATTGTCTGGCGATCCAAGTCCATGGTTATTCACAATGGCAAGTTACATCGCTATAGTGTTTCAGGCATATTTCAGCGTTGTGTTTCTCCGGAAGAAGGCCAAGAAATCCTACGGGAAATTCACGAAGGGGATTGTGGTCATCATGCCGGTTCAAAGTCCCTGGTTGCAAAAGCTTTTCGTCATGGGTTCTACTGGTTGACAGCTCATGCTGATGCAGAGGATCTGGTAAAGCGATGCGATGCTTGTCAAAAAATTTCACGCGGAGCTCATGTTCCGGCTCAAGAACTACGGATGGTTCCTATCACTTGGCCTTTTGCTACTTGGGGGCTTGATATGGTGGGGCCCTTTAAGCGTTCCAAGGATAAGAAGACCCACCTGTTGGTGGCAGTTGATAAATTCACCAAGTGTGTTGAAGCGGAGCCTGTCAGCAAGTGTGATGCAGCTACGGCAGTTCAATTTCTCAAAAAGATTATCTTCCGTTTTGGCTTTCCACACAGTATTATCACGGATAATGGTACAAACCTTTCCAAAGGTGAGATGGAGGATTTCTGTTAGAGAGAGCACATCCGGCTTGACTTAGCATCTGTGGCGCACCCTCAATCCAACGGTCAAGCGGAGCGAGCCAACCAAGAAAATTTGAAGGGTATTAAACCCCGGCTCATGATTCCTTTGAAGCGGACGTCGGGTTGTTGGGTGGAAGAATTGCCTTCTGTGTTATGGAGCATCAACACCACCCCCATTCGATCAACAGGTTACACACCTTTCTTCATGGTATACGGGGCAGAGGCAGTCCTACCAAGTGATATTCGTCATGACTCGCCCCGGGTTGCTAATTATGTTGAAGCGGACAACGAGCAAGCTCGCCAAGAGGCGCTGGACCTGTTAGATGAGAAACGGGACATGGCTCTGGCTCGATCAGCGGTTTATCAACAAGACCTGTGGCGTTATCACAGCCGCCGGGTTCGGGCAAGAACCTTTCAAGAAGGCGACTTGGTGCTCCGGCTCATCTAGGATCAGACTGACATGCACAAGTTATCCCCGCCTAGGGAAGGGCCCTTTGTGGTCAGCAAAAATCTACACAACAGATCATACTACCTCATTGACGTTCGAGACAACTCACGCAGCTCTGAGGAGGAGACCCGACGGCCATGGAACATAGCTCTCCTATGGCCTTACTACACTTGAGCGATAGGCTCTTCTTATGTACATCTTTCGACAATGTATATATTATGATCAATAAATAAACCAGCATCCTTGCTATAAGCAGGGCCTCTACTGTTTTTTCTCATATATCCTTTGAGTTACATGGGGGCTTCAGCTGACAAAGCGGAGTACTGCCTGTTAAACCGGCTATCATGCCACAACATAGCTTGGGAGCTTCACACCCACGGGGCCAAAGAGAGTCTGGATGCTATGCATGGCTCAAACATAGGCACCCAATGAGCACATCTCATCATGTTACTTGGGGGATCCTTGTGTCAAATACCAAGGAGTTTGAAAGGACCCTTGTAGCTGGGTACCGACCCACGGCTTGGAAGCCTGGTATATTTACCTCAAAACCCCGGGTTAACCTGCCTTCATCAAGTAAGACACTCCTATCCAGTTAATCCTGGAATGACCCTCCGAACGTTTGACAGTTACTCTCATTGAGACCCTGAACCTGTCAAAGTTAAAACGGTGATTGGTTAGTTGGAGGTCCATCTTAAAATGCTTTGTTAAATGGGTTAACTCAGCGGCCTGGCAGCCCATGAAAAGCCTCGAATTTGGGCCTGGTAGCCCTCGAAAAGCCTCAACTACATGATTTTATTTGCGTTTGTCACTTTTCTTTTGATAAATTTTATGTTAAACCAGTTTCTTTGACCTGGTATGACTTCTCAGTCATCTTATTAGCCCGGTGTTTCTTAAATCGGCATGGTTTTCAACTATAAGTTGACAGACCTTATTATCAAACCGGAGTTTGTTAACCCGGCCTGGCTTTGAGTACTTGTTGCTAGTTTTGATCATCTGGTGTTTATCATCACCCGGTATGACTTATTATACGTCATCAGTACATGATGGAGTTATACAAAAATTATAGATTTGGGTCTGCACCCTAATTACAATCAAAGTTGGTAAACCAACTAAAGTGATATTACATCACAGGTATGAGTTATTTCATATTTCTTACGGTTTGATTATCAATCAGGCCTTATCTTGGGCATTATGACCCGTCCGACGGTAAACCTCCAGGACAATTTTTTATGCAGGCATAGGAATTGCATATCATGATATATGAACCAACGTTTAAATTATCATGGCGGATCACATAAAGTATCTCCCACTACACGATGGCAGCAAATCAAAGTATTTTTGCTACCCTATTACAAGGCACTTAACGACCCAAAATATGGAATTGTTTTAAACCAGACAGTTTCTGACGTATCAACCAGATTACCGGATCAAGCTTCATCGCCATGTTGATGTAAAGTAGATGGGTCATCTGGCGTCAGTTCAGCCTCCGCCTCCCCATCCAATGGCTGGAAGTCAGTGGTGCTCCACTCAATCCGTGTTAAGGCCTGAAAGACAGCCTCTTCACTTATAAGCTCAGTCGGATCAACGTCAAGGGCGTAATTGTGCTTACGGATTGGCGGAATAAGATTTTGCACTTCTGGAATGACAGCCTCAACCCGTTTGTTGTTAGCATCATAGAAGGATCTGTGAACCGTCAAGTAAAGTTCTTCTGCCAACTAACTCGCTAGAGGACGCATCTCCCTCATCACACGTTGGAGGGCTTCATTATCAAACACTGCCCCGTTTTCTTGTTCACCGGGGAAGCCCTTGGCTATATCAACCGGATCAAGATGAGCTATCCATGCTTAGGCTCGAGTAAGTGCTAACAAAGCGCCAGCCCTGGCAGCGGATCGCTTCACCTCTTCTATCTGTGCTGGCGTCATACATAACCTGGCCAGCGTGTCCTTGATTAGTGTTGGGGCCGCATTGTCATAGGAAGATACGCAGATAACCCGTTGGGCACCGGTATACAGCTGTTCAATCAGCGTATAGGCAGCCTTTAGTTTCCTCCGCATATTAGAGCCCAAATGAGCAATGCGGCTACCTACAGCGGTTTACAAATTTCATGTTAAACCGGAAAATTTTCAAAGCTAGTCATTCACAAAGCATTGGCAAAAGGTACTTACCAACTATTGCAGAAGTCATGGCATTAACTTGGCGCTTCAATCCACTAAGTTCTTCCGCCACCGGTTTAAGAGCTGATTCAGCGTCTTCTCCCCGCTTCAGCAATCCAACCTTTTCGGTCTCCCAGTTGGCCCTTTCAGACGTGTACCACTCTTTGAGCTGCTCCATGGTGGTTAAAGCGGTTTTTAACTCATCTTTTGCCTTGGTGGTTTCTGCTTGTTGGGATTTAAGATTCTCTTGAAGATCCGCAATTTGAGAGACTTGTTGATTTATCTCAGTCTGCAATAGTCAAAAGAGTGTGTCAATATCTTCTTTGAAAGTCCCAAGTATATCACTAGTTATACACTCGGCACTTGGGGGCTAATGTGGATCACTTTTTTCCTACTGATTGTTGAAGTCCCACGGATTAATACAAGTTTTAATCATGGCACTTGGGGACTAATGTGTGTTTGATCACAAAATACACAAGGAAAATCAACAAAGTACAGTACGGAATATAAAAGTCCCGGTTTGACTTCCTAAGACAAACCGGCCCTTGGGGGCTACAATACAAGGAGTGGACAACATAAAGATGGTGTTTTGAGAATTACCTCATAGCGCTCCTTCATCAGATTTACCAAACCGGCTTCATAATCCCGGCTGGTGTAAAGCCGGTTCAAGAATCCGGAGTGAAGGTCTTGAGCAGAAAGATCAACATAGGCTGACAAATTACTCTTCCCCTTCCCCTTGCTCATAGCAGCAAATTCGTCCTTGGCAGTGATAGAGCAACCGGATTGCCAGGGGCGTTATATGCAGTGCCAGTAACAACAACATCATCATCTTTGGCTGGGCTTGATGCATTGACATTCTTCTTAACTGGGCTTGGCGCGTTGGCAGCAGGGCTCAGCGGTCTGGTAGCAGGGCTTGGCGGATCAGCAGTTGAATCCCGCTGCTCAACAATTGGACTTGGAGGAGTGGCATGAGGATGTGATGTATCAACATGTATCTTCGGTTCAACTTCTGGTGGGTTAGCATCAGCGCCTGGGTTTTGCAGAGCAGCGCTGTCTATGGCAATCTCAGGATTTTCGCCATCATTCTCTGGGGTCTTCTCCGGATCAACATCGTCAGTAGGGCCGTTGGTCTTGGCTTTCTTACTTAATCGGGCCTTGGAACTACAACATCAACAGTTAGAATATGGTAAACCAACACATGAAGAAACAAATTGAGGAACAATGTACTTACCCAGTGACGGTCTTGAGGGGAGATAGCTGAGTGGTTGATGAACCGCCAGATGAGTTGGAAGATGCCTGATAATTTGGGTCAGATGGATTGAGTGGGCATCTGAAGAAACCCTTCAAAGGATAAAGTTTTTTAGGAAAACAAGTCACCTCTGGACGACATTTCCGGGTTGGTGTATCTGCTAGACCGGATGAAGTGATTTGCTGACCACTGTGCCAGGTTGTGCGACGCTCTGCGGCTTGCTGTGTCTTCAAAGAAAATTTTGGATCCAAATGAGCAAGGGGGTGAGAGTGTTTTACTTTCCGAACTCTACGGCGAACTCTTTGAATCGGTACTAGATCTGAATCGGAAGAAAGAGTGATTACCTCAACATGGTCTGCATGGCTGGCCTCAGCATCATCCTAGGAATAATCATTGTCAATAATATGTACGAAAAAGGAATCAAGTGAGTCAAGTTCTACCTCTACGTCTGATTCCTCATCTTCTGGCAGATCAGAAGACTCGGTGGTTTTCTTCTTGGCAATTTTCTTGGTGACGTTGCTCTTTGCACGAGGAGCCCTGGCCGGTTTAGCCCGTTTCTAGAAGGAGCTATTAGCCTATGAAATTAAGGAAAGAAAAGTTTAACACATAATTAATGCGGAGGCGAATCAGTAAGTATTAAGATGAACTTTACGGCTGGCGGTTGATTGGAGACGAGAAAAGGTGGCAACTCGGTTTGGCTGCATGCAGAGATCGTTTCATCAAGCATCTTCTTCACAGATTCAGTAACTTCAAGCATGATATCGTTGAGGGTCTTTGACGTTGCCAGTATATTCCTGCATCAATCCGGGGCGGCGGCTTAAAGGCAAAATGCCCCAAGAAACCCAGCAGCGGACGAGATCAATGCCAGTCAAACTGTTGGCCATGAGAGCCTGGAGCTTGGCGAGTTGAGGTGCAAAGTTTTTCCGTTCTGCGGCAGATAAGCGTGAAGGTAATGGGTGACCGTTGCTAAGCCTATGAGGGCGATAACCCGTCAAAGGATTTTCTCCATCAGGGGCAGTGTTCCGGCAACCAAGTTTGGTTCCAATATTTAGGATGGCTATGATGTTTTGCATGAGGGAAATCAACTTCTTTGCTTTTCTGAATTGAAACACCACCAAGCTCTGTGTTGGGACCATCCGAGAATTCCGTACGGCGGTTCAAACGAAAAAAAATCCCGGAACAACTCCACAGATGGCTCTTCTTGAAGGTAGCCTTCGCAGAATACTTGAAAGTTGCATATATTGGACACGGAGTTCGGTCCAATATCTTGTGGATGGAGTTGGAAGCTTGTGAGGACATCTCAGGATTTTTTTGATCCGGGCGGGCTGAATCCCAGGTCTTAAGTGTTGCATAAATACAATCACTTCTCCATCTTGAGGTTCAGGTGGGCATTCAGAGCCCGGAACTCGCAAATGAAGGACCCTTTTTCAGGCTAAAGCGCCAGTGGTGAGATATCCGTTGATTTGTGTTTCTGTGATCCGGGACGGAACCCAATTGCAAGCAGAGAATTGTTTGGTAATCTCGAAGGGAAACTGAAAGGAAAAATAAGAGTCGGTTTACAATTAACGGTTCAAGTGTACTATTCAGTGTTAAACCGGAAAAATTGCCGTGCAAGTTCAGTTGGCGGTTTAAGAGAGGGCTAATGATATATGGTGGATTGGTTATCAAAGGTTAAACCGCCCGTAGGCAGAAGGGCCAGGATTCAAAAAATCTGCTAAGTGTTACAAAAACAGGTTTCACAATATCACAGTAACATTTTGGATCTACCGTGGATAACTAAAGAAAATTTTCCTGAACCCTACAATGGCGCTAAGAAGAACAGATAAGATCCAGACACAGTCTGTTTGGAGCAGCAAGAAGCCACGGGATGGTGGACTATAAAAATGAATCTAGCCGCAAATCAAAGCTAGCAGATGCATATATATACCCTCGGTAAAAGGACTAAAGAGAAGGCTACAAAAGAGCTGAGGAACGGCGGCGGACATGGATGAACTCGAAAACCCTAATGAAGTTCTAGGGTACAAGGAAATGAACTTTCCAGGGCCACTCGCTGGCGGAGGAACGCGACAGGGTGTCTGGAACAAACAGGATGATGCAACGGTCTTTGTCGGTGCAGATTCGAAGCTTGACAGCGGCGGTGGCGCTAGGGTTCTTCGGGTCGCGAGGAAGAAGATGAGAAGAAAGGGAAGAAAATGAAGGTACCTGTCGGGCTTATTATAATAGGGAAGGGAGATAAGTGACAGGCACGAAAATCGAGGAGTCCAAAGCGGAAAGTGGTGCAACTGTCGCCTCGATTTCTGGGATGACATTAAATGAAGGGAACCTTTTTTATTCGTTTTTTACAAAGATGATGTCATGATGATCCGTTGCTGTATCCATAGGATGATGTCACGGCGGATTAACAAAGTTTATAAAAGAAGACATCATGGCGTTTTACGAGAAATGAAGGAAGATATTCACAGGATTTTTCTAAGTACTGAGGATTGACATGAATAGGTTCAAATCACTCTGGGGCCTAATGTTGGGGATATAATTATTGAGTATAAACTGCCCAGGAGGGGCCGGTTTACGCTCAACCATAGCGAAGCCCATGAAGACTCAGAAGATGGTGTTTTACTATGAAGCTTAGAGGGCCGGAGCCCAAAGGCGGATTAGGGCCCATGATAGCAAACCGCCATGGTTATGTAACTTGTGTTGTAAGTTAGGAAAGGAGAGACCGAGCCGGACCCTTGTATGAGTCGGTCTCAGGACTCTGTAGACCGGTCGGGCGTCAACCTGTGTATATAAAGGGACGACGCGGCGGCGGTTCAGGGACAACAGACAACAATTTGAGACTCAGGCAAAGCGAATCTGTTCCCTGATCATCGAAACCCAATCAATTCCATCACAACTAGACGTAGTCTTTTACCTTCATTGAAGGGGCCGAACTAGTATAAACTCCCGTGTCCCTTGTCCGGTTTAACCCCTTCAAGCTAACCCGTAGCGATGGCTCCACGATTAAGTCCTTTCTTGAGCACATCTGACGTGTTAATTCCATGACAATAACCCTTAGGAACAACAGGTAATACATAATCATTGGGGGGACCTTCATCATCACTATCATCAGTAATAGGATCTTCAGTAATTTCATTCCCCCTAACTCTATCAAGTTGTTCATCAAGAAATTCACCTAATGGCAAAGTAGTATCATGCACAGAAGTAGTTTCATCATGCATATCAGAAGTGGCAGTATCAATAACATGCGACATATCAGAATTCATAGCAGTAGTATGTTCAGGTGTAGCAAGCCTACTGATAACAGAAGGAGAATCTAGTGCAAGGCTAGATGGCAGTTCCTTACCTCCCCTCGTAGTTGAGGGCAAAATAGTAGTTTGATCGTCTTTCAAGTTCTTCATAGTGATCAACAGATATAAATCCCAAGTGACTCAGAGAATAGAGCTATGCTCCCCAGTAACGGTGCCAGAAATTAGTCTTGATAACCCACAAGTATAGGGGATCGCAATAGCTTTCGAGGGTAGAGTATTCAATCCAAATTTATTGATTCGACACAAGGGGAGCCAAAGAATATTCTTGAGTATTAGCAGTTGAGTTGTCAATTCAACCACACCTGGATAACTTAGTATCTGCAGCAAAGTGTTTAGTAGCAAAAGTGGTATGATAATAAAGGTAACGGTAGCAAAAGTAAAGATAAATGTTTTTGGGTTTTTGTAGTAGTTGTAACAGTAGCAACGGAAAAGTAAATAAGCGAAGAACAATATATGAAAAGCTCGTAGTCAATGGATCAGTGATGGATAATTATGCAGGATGTGATTCCTCATGCAATAGTTATAACATAGGGTGATATAGAACTAGCTCTAGTTCATCAATGTAATGTAGGCATGTATTCCGTAAATAATCATACGTGCTTATGGAAAAGAACTTGCATGACATCTTTTGTCCTACCCTCCCATTGAAGCGGGGTCCTCACGGAAACTAAGGGATATTAAGGTCTCCTTTTAATAGAGAACCGGAACAAAGCATTAACACATAGTGAATACATGAACTCCTCAAACTACAGTCATCACCGAGAAGTATCCCGATTATTGTCACTTCGGGGTTGTCGGATCATAACACATAATAGGTGACTATAGACTTGCAAGATAGGATCAAGTACACACATATATTCATGAAAACATAATAGGTTCAGATCTGAAATCATGGCACTCGGGCCCTAGTGACAAGCATTAAGCATAGCAAAGTCATAGCAACATCAATCTCAGAACATAGTGGATACTAGGGATCAAACCCTAACAAAACTAACTTGATTACATGGTAAATCTCATCCAACCCATCACCGTCCAGCAAGCCTATGATGGAATTACTCACGCACGGCGGTGAGCATCATGAAATTGGTGATGGAGGATGGTTGACGATGACGACATCGATGAATCCCCCTCTCCGGAGCCCTGAACGGACTCCATATCAGCCCTCCCGAGAGAGATTAGGGCTTGGCGGCGGCTCCGTGTCGTAAAACGTGATGAAACTTTCTCCTTGATTTTTTTCTCCCCGAGATGGAATATATGGAGTTGGAGTTGAGGTCGGAGGAGGTCCAGGGGGCCACGAGATAGGAGGCCGCGCCCTAGGGGGGGGGCGCCCCCCTGTCTCGTGGACAGGCTGTGGGCCCCCTGGCATTAATTCTTTCATCAATTTTTTTATTAATTCCAAAAAGTGTCTCCATGGATTTCCAGGACATTCCGAGAACTTTTCTTTTCTACACATAAAACAACATCATGGCAGTTCTGCTGAAAACAGCGTCAGTCCTGGTTAGTTTCATTCAATTCATGCAAGTTAGAGTCCAAAACAAGGGCAAAAGTGTTTGGAAAAGTAGATGCGTTGGAGACGTATCAATGGGACGCAGATCAGCGGAGAAAAGATTTTGGCGCACACCTACCTGGCGTGCCAAATGTCAGAAATCGGGTTCCAGCAAAACCCTTAAGGTTCAAACTTTGGGGTGGGCACGAAGATCTTCTCCCTACCGAAACACGCCCACAACCTCGCCGCGATTCTAAGCTAGCACGATGAACAACAAAAGAGACACGAGGTTTATACTAGTTCGGGCCACCGTTGTGGTGTAATACCCTAATCCAGTGTGTGGTGTGGTGGATTGTCTCTTGGGCTGATGATGAATAGTACAGAGGAAGAACAACCTCGCGAGAGGTGTTCTTGTGGTGATGTGTGGATGAGCTAGGTCTCGGTCTGATTCCAAGTGAGATGCTCGATGCCTTCTATTGTGGTGGCTATCTCTATTTATAGAGGCCTTGGTCCTCTTCCCAAATATTGAGCGGGAAGGGAGCCAACAACGGCCATTTTGAAAGGGGACAACTAGTACAAACTATCCTGACTAAAGGTGGTCTTCGACTGCCAAAGGTGCTGGTGATGACGCCGTCTTGGGCTCCACGGTGACCTCCGTCCTACCGTCCTGCTGGTCCTGATCTCGTTGCACCAATGTGGAAACCTTTGCTTGATGCCTGGGTACTCCACGCCTGCGCTTGCCCCCTTTGCACCAAAGAGGAAACGAGGACACTGCGCAGGCTGACGCCCGCCTGGTGCCCGCCTGGTCTCGATCGTCATGGCTTGCGTCATGAGCACCTCGCGAGGTACCCCTTGCCTTGAGCTCTCCGCCTCCTCGCGAGCCAGCCTGGTGAGGCCGCCCCTGAGGAGGCCTTGTGTTGTCTTCCCCACGAGGCATGGCCCCTCGCGAGGGGTCTTGAACTTGGGTTGATGAAGACGGGACGTACTGGGCCACCGGTGAGCCACACTACAGGCCGCAGGCAGGCAAGTCTGGGGACCCCCGTTCCCAGAATGCCGATGGTGGTCGAGCCCTGGCCCCATCCCTTTATAAGGAGGGGAGCGGGAGGGATGGCACCCTTTAGTCTTTCGCCATCCACCTCTTCCCATCTTTGTTTCTTCCTCCCCTCTGCCATGGCGAGAGGGCGTGCTGATGCTTCGATGGTGGCGGCGAGGGTTTCTGCTTGACAACGCGCCTCTCCTCCCCAAGAGCCTATGGCAGTGGAGTCATCCGTGAGGGGAAGAGGGAGGGGGCGAGGCCGAGGTCGCCGTGGTGCTCGGGGAAGAGGAGGACGGGGCAGCGCATCAGCCTCGCCTCCACCGGTGGTCCCTCCTCCAATGGAGGGCCACGTCGGGGACCAGCCCCACAAGTTCTTCATCAGGCTGCGCTGTCTGGCGCATTGTCGTCTTCGTCTTCGTACTCCATTTGCTCGGGAGATGGAGCTTGACCCGCCGCAGGTGCTGAGGCTACACATGAGGGGCTGCGGGAACAGCAGCACATGGGCCGACGTTGATTTCCTTACCCCTCACATCATGTACCTTCGCCGTGGATGGAAAACCTTTGCTCGCATCCACAGCTTGACGGCAGGGCTCATCCTCTATTTCAAACTAATGGATCATGGCCTCCTCTCCATCAAGTTCTTTGGCGACTTTGGGACTCGCCTGAAGTGTTGCGTGGAGAGCTCCTCCGATGATGAGGACTCTTCCTCGAGCGAGAGTGACGATGAGGACAGCGATAGCGGCAACGAGGGCAGCAGGCAGGAGGATGACGGGTCCGACTAGGTGTCGGACCCGCCGTCCCCGAGCGATGTTGGCAGCAGCAGCATCTGCACCGGTCCCCTTCTCCCAGTGGAGCCGGCTCTTTGAACTTCTCGGTGTTGCCTCCTTGGGCGGCTGGCGTGGGAAGGCTGGAGAAGGCGAAGAAGGCGGGTGGCGGGCTGTCAAGTTGGAGCACGATGGCACCGACGCCTTCGTAGCGTATTGACGGACCGCTACCTCATCTTCCAGCTCTCCTCCTGGCACCATCATCACCAGCCCTCCCCTAGGCGGCCGCCGGCATGTTCTGTTGGCGCCTTCTGCTGCTCGTACCTCGCCTAGGCGCTCCTCCTGCCCTCTTGCCTTTTTGTTCCGTTTCATGAGGAGAGGGACAAGAAAGGGATTACGGGTACCATATCTTTTTCAGCTTGTAAGCCTACGGGCCTTAGTTAGATTTAAAACTTGTAATCCCCTTTCTCATGTTTACATTCCATATGAACTATACCTGTATGGAACGTATTAATGAAAAAGGGTGCTTGTCGGGTCGTGTGTGTGTGAGCAAAGCCCATACCAAGAAACGAATCCTTCTTATTTTTAACATAAACATCGTTGCCCGGCAGCAGGCCTTGCCGCTCCCTGATGACCCACAAGTGTAGGGGATCAATCCTAGTCCTTTCGATAAGTAAGAGTGTCGAACCCAACGAGGAGTAGAAGGAAATGATAAGCGGTTTTCAGTAAGGTTTTCTCTGCAAGCACTGAAATTGTAAGTGATAGATAGTTTAGTGATAAGATAAATTGTACCGAGTAACAAGTAAATAAAGTGCAGCAAGGTGGCCCAATCCTTTATATAGCAAAGGATAAGCTTGGACAATTTCTTATAATGAGGAAGGAGCTCCCGAGGACACATGGGAATTATCGTCAAGATAGTTTTCATCACGCTCATATGATTCGCGTTCGGTACTTTGATAATTTGATATGTGGGTGGACTGGTGCTTGGGTACTACCCTTACTTGGACAAGCATCCCACTTATTATTAACCCCTATTGCAAGCATCTACAACTACAAAATAAGTATTAAGGTAAACCTAACCACAACATTAAACATATGGATCCAAATCAACCCCTAGCGAAGCAACGCATAAACTAGGGTTTAAGCTTCTGTCACTCTAGCAACCCATCACCTACTTATTACTTCCCCATGCCTTCCTCTAGGCCCAAATAATTGTTAAATGTCATCTAGTCGACGTTCACATAACACCACTAGAGGAAAAGACAACTAACATCTCATCAAAATATCGAATGAATACCAAATTCACATGACCACTAATAGCAAGACTTCACCCATGTCCTCAGGAACAAACGTAACTACTCACAAAGCATATTCATGTTCATAATCAGAGGAGTAATAATATGCATAAAGGATCTGAACATATGATCTTCCACCAAGTAAACCAAGTAGCATCAACTACAAGGAGTAATCAACACTACTAGTAACCCACAGGTACCAATTTGTAGTTTGGATACAAGATTGGATACAAGGATGAACTAGGGTTTGAGAGGAGATGGTGCTGGTGAAGATGTTGATGGAGATTGACCCCCTCCCGATGAGAGGATCGTTGGTGATGATGTTGGTGATGATTTTCCCCTCCCGGAGGGAAATATCCCCGGCAGAAGAGCTCCACCGGAGCCCTAGATTGGTTCCACCAAGGTCCCGCGTCGTGGCGGCGGAGTTTCATCCTGTAAGCTTGCCCACGATTTTTTCCAGGGTAAAAGCCCTCATATAGCAGAAGATGTACACCGGGGGGCCACCAGGGGGCCTAGGAGACAGGGGGCGCACCCAGTAGGGGTGGGCGCACCCCCCACCCTCCTGGCCTGGGTGTGGGCTCCCTGATGTATTTCTTCCGCTCAATAATTCTTATTAATTCCAAAAACAGGTTTCGTGGAGTTTCAGGATTTGTGGAGCAGTGCAGAATAGGTTTCCAATGTTAGCTACTTTTCCAACCAGAATTCCAGCTGCCGACATTCCCCCTCTTCATGGTAAACCTTGTAAAATCAGAGAGAATAGCCATAAGTATTGAGATATAAAGTGTAATAACATCCCATAATGCAATAAATATTGATATAAAAGCATGGTGCAAAATGGACGTATCAACTCCCCAAGCTTAGACCTCCCTTGTCCTCAAGCGGAAGCCGAAATCGAAAAATATGTCCACATGTTTAGACATAGAGGTGTCGATAAAAACAAAATACGGACATGAGGGCATCATGATCATTCTTATAACAACAACATAAATAGATTTTATCATATGATTTCTTATGCTCAAGTAATGATCAATTCACAATGTCAAGTATGGTTCAGAAACTTCATTGAGAACTAACAAACTATAATCTCAGTCATTGAAGCAATTGCAATATATCATCACATCAGAAAGAGTCAACAATAGAGCTTCTCAGCAAGTCCACATACTCAACTATCTTGTGGTCTTCTACAATTGCTAACACTCACGCAATAATTGTGGTTATGGAGTTTCAGCCGGACACTGAGAAAGATAGGGGCTTATCGTGTTGCCTCCCAACGTATTCACCTTTAGGTGATGTCAACAATAATAGCCCATGCTAACTAACATCCAATTGGATATATATATATATATATATATATATATATATATATATATATATATATCATGATCTTTCAAAGGATAAAATGAAAAAGGGAAATGTGAAGATCACCTTGACTCAAGCATAAAGTAAAAACATAAAGTAAAAGATAGGCCCTTTGTAGAGGGAAGCAGAGGTTGTCATGTGCATTTAGGGTTGGATGCACAAAATCTTAATGCCCCTTTATATTGCCCCTTTGTAGAGGGAAAAGAATGTCACTTTATATTGCCCCTTGTATGTGGACCTTTATTATGCAGTCCGTCACTTTTATTACTTCCACACCAAGATCGTATAAAGCTTATTTTCTCTGCACTAATAAGTCATACATATTTAGATAGCAATTTTTATTGCCTGCAACATGACAACTTACTTGAAGGATCTTACTCAATCGATAGGTAGGTATGGTGGACTCTCATGGCAAAACTAGGTTTAAGGATATTTGGAAGCACAAGTAGTATCTCTACTTGGTGCAAGGAATTTGGCTAGCGTGAGGGGGAAAGGCAAGCTCAACATGTTTGGAAGGTCAATGACAATATACATTAACTGAGATGTGCGAAAACATAAACCATTACGTTGTCTTCCTTGTCCAACGTAAACTCTTTTAGCATGTCATACTTAATGAGTGCTCCCAATCATAAAAGATGTCCAAGATAATATATTTGTATGTGAACCTCTCTTTCTTTATCAATTCCTATTAATTGCAATGATGACTAAAACCACGTTTATCAACTCTCAACAACTTTTATGCCTCATACTTTCTATGTGTGAAGTCATCATTAACCATAAGATCAATATGAACTCTTTTATTCTTTCTACTTTCTCAAGATCATAGCAACATAGTAAAGCCCTCGACTCAACACTAACCTTTATTATAGATAACTCATAGACTCAACTACATAAAGAGATCACAAAGAAAAACTCAAAACTAATTCATACCAAAACTTCAATCTACTAGATCAAGATACTACTAAAAGGATCGAACTAAATAAAACTGTAAAGATAGGAGTGTGATGGTGATACGATACCGGGGCACCTCCCCCAAGCTTGGCAGTTGCCAAGGGGATCAGTGCCCATACCCATGTGATTATGTCTCCTTCTTCACGGTTGGTGTTATGATCTTCTTGGCGATGATGCCCCTCAGGATAAGGTTCTCCTCCTCAAGCTTATTGACTTGTTGTTTGAGGTCCATCATTTCTTTATGGAGCTTGCCCGTAACGGCCAAAGCTCCCTTTACCCAAGGATGCTACATAGCTTCTGGAGAACAAGTGAAGCTCTTTTTCATATTTTTGTAAGAAAGAAATCTAAAGTTGGAAGGGATGACCGAAGTTGGAATATTCGAGCTAGGTAGTTCCCCCATCATGAATTCTGCTTGGAGACGAGAGGTAACTTCTTGATCTTCCTCCATGGCATCTATCCTTTTCAAATCAGCCTCCATCTCATCCTCCGTTGATGATCCAAAGTGATAAGCATCACTATTTGCTCCTGGACCTGGTGTTGGGTGAGACACCCGACTCTCCCCGACTGACTCTTGAGAAGACATCTTGCTTTTAATCTATTCCTTTTCGGAGTCTGGAATGTTCTAGAAAGTGTCCCTTATGTATTCCTCCGGGGTTACAGTTTCAATAATATTAGTTTCAACATTAATAGGATTACCTGAAATATAATGTTTAATTCATTGATTGTTTACCACCCTCAGACTTGTGCCTTCAAAGTTGTTGATTTTTATGGCACCAGAATGATAGACCTCCTCGATAACTTAAGGACCTTCCCATTTAGAGAGAAGTTTTCCTGCAAAAAATCTTAAATGAGAGTTGAATAATGACACATAATCTCCTACGTTAAACTCACGCTTTTGAATCCTTTTGTCATGCCAGCGTTTGACTTTTTCTTTAAATAGCTTGGCATTCTCGTAGGCTTGGGCTCTCCATTCATCAAGTGAGCTAATATCAAACAACCTCTTCTCACCGGCAAGTTTGAAGTCATAGTTGAGCTCTTTAATAGCCCAATATGCTTTATGTTCAAGTTCAAGAGGTAAATGAAAAGCTTTTCCATAAACCATCTTATAAGGAGACATGCCCATAGGATTTTTGAATGCAGTTCTATAGGCCGATAATGCATCATCACGTTTTTTGGACAAATTCTTTCTAGATCTATAGACAGTCTTTTGTAAAATTAATCTGAAATCTCTATTGCTCAACTCTACTTGACCACTAGACTGTAGACGATAAGGAGATGCGATTCTATGATTAACATCATACTTAGCAAGCATCTTATAGAAAGCACCATGAATAAAATGTGAACCACCATCAGTCATAAGATATCTAGGGACTCCAAACCTCGGAAAAATAACTTCTTTAAGCATTTTAATAGAAGTGTTATGATCAGCACTACTAGTTGGAATAGCTTCTACCCACTTAGTAACATAATCAATAGCAACTAAAATATGTGTATAACCATTAGAGGCAGGAAAAGGTCCCATATAATCAAAGCCCCAAACATCAAACGGTTCAATAACAAGAGAATAATTCATAGGTATTTCTTGACATCTACTAATATTACCAATTCTTTGACATTCATCACAAGATAAGACAAACTTACGAGCATCTTTGAAGAGAGTAGGCCAGTAAAAACCAGATTGTAGTACCTTTTGTGCAGTTCTATCTCCAGCGTGGTGTCCTCCATAAGATTCAGAGTGACACTTGCGTAGGATCTGTTCCTGTTCATGCTCAGGCACACAACGTCTAATAACACCATCTACTCTCTCTTTATAGAGGTGTGGGTCATCCCAGCAGTAATGTCCTAAATCATAAAAGAACTTTTTCTTTTGCTGGTATGTGAAACTAGGAGGTATAAACTTAGCAACAATGTAATTAGCATAATCAGCATACCAAGGAGCAGTACGAGAAGCATTAATGATCGCTAATTGTTCATCAGGAAAGCTATCATCAATAGGCAATGGGTCATCAACAACGTTCTCTAACCTAGACAAGTTGTCTACAACGAGGTTCTCAGCTCCCTTTCTATCAATAGTATGTAAATCAAATTCTTGGAGCTAGAGAACCCATCTAATGAGTATAGGTTTAGCATCTTTCTTATCCATAAGATATTTAATAGCAGCATGATCAGTGTGAATAGTAACTTTGGAATCAACAATATAAGGTCTAAACTTATCACATGCAAACACAACTGCTAAGAATTCTTTTTTAGAAGTAGCATAATTTCTCTGGGCAATATCAAGAGTCTTACTAGCATACTGGATAACATTCAATTTCTTATTAGCTCTTTTCCCTAGAACAACACCTACAACATAATCACTAGCATCACATATAGTTTCAAAAGGTAAATTCCAATCAGGTGGCTAAACAATAGGTGAAGTGATCAAAGCTTTCTTAAGTATTTCAAATGCTTCTACACAATCATCATCAAAGACAAAAGGAATATCTTTTTCCAATAAATTAGTCAGAGGCCTAGATATTTTAGAAAAGTCCTTAATGAACCTCCTATAGAAACCGGCATGACCAAGGAAACTTCTTATACCTTTTATGTCCTTGGGACATGGCATCTTTTCAATAGCATCAACTTTGGCTTTGTCAACTTCAATACCTCTCTCGGAAATCTTATGTCCCAAGACAATGCCTTCATTAACCATAAAGTGACTCTTTTCCCAATTCAGGACGAGACTAGTGTCTTCGCATCTCTGCAAAACTCGGTCAAGGTTGCTCAAGCAATCATCAAAAGAGGATCCATAAACTGAGAAGTCATCCATGAATACCTCACAAATCTTTTCACAAAAATCAGAGAATATAGCCATCATGCATCTTTGAAAGGTAGCAGGTGCATTACATAAACCAAAAGGCATATGTCTATAAGCAAAAGTACCGAAAGGGAAAGTAAAAGTAGTTTTTGATTGATCCCCCGCTGACACAGGTATTTGAGAAAAAACCAGAATAACCATCAAGAAAGAAGAAATGTCTGTGTTTGGATAGTCTTTCTAGCATTTGATCAATAAAAGGTAAAGGGTAATGATCTTTCTTAGTAGCTTTATTTAATTTCTGAAAATCAATTACCATCCTATAACATGTAATAATTCTTTGCGGGATCAAGTCATCTTTATCATTACGAATGACAGTAGTACCTCCCTTTTTAGGAACACAATGGACAGGTGAGGGGGTCCTGGATTAGGGGGTATCCGGACAGCCAGACTATATACTTTGTCCGGACTATTGGAGCATGAAGATACAAGATTCAAGACTACGTCCCGTGTCTGGATGGGACTCTCCTTTGCGTGGAAGACAAGCTTGGCCATCTGGATATTATATTTCCTCCTTTGTAACTGACTCCATGTAAACCCTAGCCCTCTCCGGTGTCTATACAAACCGGAGAGGTTGGTCCTTAGAGGGACGATCACAATCATAATCAGCATAGGCTAGCTTCTAGGGTTTAGCCTCTATGATCTCGTGGTAGATCAACTCTTGTACTACTCATATCATCAATATCAATCAAGCAGGAAGTAGGGTTTTACCTCCATCGAGAGGGCCCGAACCTGGGCAAACATTCACTACTAGGGAAAAGCCTATACACAGAATCTTAGCAGCAGCGTGGCTCAAAAAGGAGCGCTGCTGCTAATTAGTAGTAGCGTGTGTGCGGGAAACTCGCTACTGACAAGTTTTTAGCAGTAGCGCGCTCGGTGTAAACCGCGCTGCTACAAATATCGACCGGCGGTGTCCACCAAACTCCATTTAGCAGCAGCGCTGTGCCACAAGCCGCGCTCCTGCTATGGATGTAGTAGTAGCGCACTTTTTTCTGAGGTCGCTACTGCTAAATTTCAAATTGGCACACTTCTTGGTCCCGATTAGCAGTAGCGCCGTTGCCCAAAGCGCGTTGCTGCTACTTCCTTAGCAGCAGCGCGTTTTAACTCCCGCGCTACTGCTAATCCGCACCAACCCACCATCTTTTCCCCTCCCGTCCCTCTCCCTCCCCCTCCTCTCTTCCCTTTACCCTACCTCCCACATGCTCCCACTCTCACTCTTCTTCTTCCTCAATACTTCTCCCCCATTACTCTCTCTCTTCTATCTACCTTTCTCTCTCTTCATTACTCCTACCTAACTACACCACCTCCATTAATGCATCTCCTTTCACTTTTTCCTTCCCCTCCACTAGTTGAAGTTGTCTCCTCCCAAATTAGGTAGCTAGGTAGATGTAGGATTTAGTTAAGTGACCTATTTGCCCCCTAACTATATCTATGTTTGTCAAGAAGAGCTTTGTGCACTTTTGATCTCCCTACAACATCATCTCCACCGTGTGCTCGATCTCGAGATAGAGGTGATGAAAATTTCATGCTTTTGAAAAATGGAAATATGTTTATGTGTGTGTGATATGTTTGTGTAAATTGTGTGTGTGGCATGAGTTGACGCCAAATTGTGCTTTTGAGTTGCCTATGTTTTGCCGAAATGTCAATTTATTTCTGTTTCGGTGAATTCCGGGCAAACTCTAGATCCATATATGTCCTATTTTTAGGGAAGGTCATGCTGAATTTTTGTATGACTTTGATGCATGCATGCATTTTTATAATCAATTTGTTTTATTATTACCGTGGAGACGTTCACGATGGTTAGTGGAACGATGGTGGACAGGTGCTTGCGGTCGGCGGTGCAGGACATGAAAGAAAATAAACTGACAGAGGTTTTATGTCCGTGTCGAAAATGCAAAGGAATAGTTTGGCTCGACCCCTATGACGATGGTCGTGTCGAAGCGCACCTGCTCATGACTGGTTTCATGGATGGCTATACTCGGTGGATAACTGAAGATGATGATGACGATGTTGAGGATGCCGACGGGCAGGCAATGATGACACGGGGCAAGACGAAGAGATGATGAATAATGGCGGCGGGGAAGAGGCCGGACATGGCGGCGGAGAAGGGGCCAGACATGGCGGAGGAGAAGGGGCCGGACATGGCGGCGGAGAGAACGACATGGACTCCACGCAGCAGAGTTCGTCGGTACTAAGTTCAATCATGCGGGACCCTCATGTTCAAGCATTGCTTCGCAAGGAGACGAGTACTGAGAGAGCTGCTTCTAGAGAGGAGGCTAAGCTGGAGCAACTGGTGGTAGACTCGAACACTCCATTGTATGATGGTTGCAATCCTGAGGTGACCCGCTTGAGTTTCACGCTCCAACTCCTGAAGACAAAGGCTAAAAACAAATGGACCGACACTAGCCTCGATGAGCATCTCAAGTACCTAAAGGATGTTCTTCCACGGGTAATCTATGTCCTACTAGTGTTGATGAGGCCAAGAAGATCGTGTGCCCTCTTGATCTGGCACACGTTAGATACCATGCATGCATCAACGATTGCATAATTTATCAGAAGGAGCACGCGGAAAAAACAAGCTGTCCATTGTGCAATGTTTCTCGATACAAGAAGGCCAGGAAGAAATGTCCCCAGAAAGTTGTATGGTACTTACCGATCACTCCCCGTCTCCAGAGGTATTTTGTAGATCCGAAGGAAGCAAAGCTAATGCGCCGGCACACGGAGAGGAAGAAGCCCGACGATGGAGATGATCCAAAGCTGAGACACGTGAAGGATGGAAGCCAGTGGAGAGCGTTGAACAACTTCTATCGGTATTTTGAATGTGATGCAAGGAACATCATGCTCGGCGCGTGTACCGATGGCATGAATCCGTTTGGCAACCAGAACACCAACCATAGCACATGGCTCGTGTTTGTATGGATGTACAACCTCCCCCTGGTTGTGCATGAAATCAAAGTACATTCACATGAGCATGCTTATTCTAGGGCCGAAACAACCAGGAAATAATATTAATTTGTATCTGGGGCTACTTCAAGAGGAGTTAGACACGTTATGGAAAACGCAGGCCAAGACATGGGACGCCAGAAAAGGTGAGTATTTCAACATGAGAGCCGCGCTGATCACGACAGTGCAGGACTATCTCGGTTACAGATATGTGGCAGGCCAGGTGTGCCATGGATATTGCGGATGCATGCGGTGCATGGATGATACGACGTCTCAGCAGCTAACGTCAAGGAAAGATGGCGGGTCTGGGAAAATCGTGTACATGGGGCATCGAAGATGGCGTGAACATGATGACCCGTGGAGAAACCGTGGAGATCTATGCAATGGTCACGCTATGCATCGAGGACCTCCATGTAAGCGGAGCGGTGCCAAAATCGATGAGCCGTTGAAAAACTGAAAGGAGTGCCCCGCGCCGGGAAAGACGATGAGAAAGGCGCCGGAGCCGCTGCTGAAGGTATGGAAGACGAGGTCTGTGTTCTGGGACTTGGAGTACTGGCACAAACTCGATACACCTCATTGCCTTGATCAAATGCATATCTGTAAGAATGTCCTTGAGAGCTTGCTCGCAACACTGATGAACATGCCGGATAAGACCAAGGATGGGCCGAAGGCAAGAAAAGACTTGCAAGATTTGAAAATTAGGGAAGATCTGCACATGCCGCCCTGTAAAATGTCAGACGAGACAGAGACAGAGACAGAGGCACGGGAGAAGAAGGGCAAGAAAATAAAGAAAGAGGATTATTGCCCCCCTTCTTGCTTCACCTTAAGTCAGGCTGAGATCAATCAATTCTTTAAGTGCCTTACTGGAGTCAAAGTTAGTTCCGGTTACTGTGGCAAGATAAGCAGATATCTAGACACGGACAAGAAAAGGTTCAGCGGGATGAAGTCTCATGACTGTCATGTGATGATGACGCATATACTACCTGTTGCCCTTAGAGGGATAATGGACAAGCACGTCCGTGACATGCTTATTGATCTCTGCAACTTTTTCGACGTCATCTCTCGAAAGTCGATCAGTGTGAAGCAGCTCCGAAGGCTACAGGAAGAGATCATTGTGATACTGAATGAGCTTGAGATGTACTTCCCGCCCGCGTTCTTTGACGTGATGGTGGATTTGTGTGTCCATATTGTGGATGACATAATAGACCTGCGGCCATCATTCCTGCACAACATGATGCCATTTGAGAGGATGAATGGGATCATCAAAGGATTCGTTCGTAACATGTCCCGTCCGGATGGAAGCATCGTCCAGGGCTATTTGGTACAAGAGTGCATCTCTTTCTGTGAGAATTTTCTATATGGTGCAGACCAGCCGACTGGTGTTAGTGTTGGTTTGCCCATTAACAAGCACGATGGGAGGCTCGAAAGAGATGGTCACTTCAACGGTCGCAGGGAACTGCATGTGGCATACTCAGATCGACGCAGCGACTTTGATAGAGCAAACTTGGTAGTGCTACAACACCTAGACGAGGTAGATCCTTTCATGGCACTACACAAAGAAATTATGGCAAAGAAGTATCATGACCTAGGGGTATGCAGGACGAACACCGAAGTTACTAGAGAGCACAACTCCACTTTCCTGCATTGGTTCAAAGAGCATATTATTGCTAATCCCCTGGAGGAGGGCTCTAAGGATGGTTTGCTCATATATGCCTTAGCACATGGCCCCTCGCCCAACCTCATAACCTATCAGGCATATGATATCAATGGATACACGTTCTACACGAAGGCCAAAGATATGGACAGTGATGATCAGAACTCAGGGGTGACGATGGAATGCATGACCGACAGAGACAATGGCGCAACTGAATGATTTTATGGAAGGGTCAAGGAGATCTGGGAGTTGACTACTCTAGAATGCACAACACGACGATGTTCCGTGTCAGATGGGCAAAGAATGTCGAAAGAGAAACCCGGATTTTCACTACCCGACGCCAAGAGCGCTACCGTGAACTCTATTGCAAAAAACGAGCCAAGGGTACACGCTAAGCACGTGACACAATGCTTCTTCATAAGCGACCCATGCAATCCCAGTCGTGTTGTCGCGTGGAGAGGCAAAAGTAACATCATTGGAATGGATGGAGTCGCCAATGAGGAAGACTATGATCAGTACGGCAACCCAATGAGGGAAGATGACGATGATGATGAAGTATACGTCAAAAGAAGAATAAGTACTACATTACCTAAGAAAAATCGTACTCCATGGAAAAGTTAAAGTCACAATGAGGGGCTCAATTATTCTTCGATGAACAAGAAGGGAAAGAAGCTGACTCAAAAACGAAAACGTCAGTGCTGAGGAACCGTATGTTATCCATCAAATGATGTAATATATATATATATGTTCCTATTTTGTATACACACTGAGCCATTATTATGCATGGGTCCAATGATTTAATATATATGTTCCTATTTTGCATACATATTTAACCGTCAAATGATGCAATATATATCGCCCTCCCTTCGTTCACTGCTCTCCGGAAATAAAAGTGGGAGAAAATAAAGGAAAAGAAAAAGGGAAACTGGCAGTAGTAGTAGCGCATTTTGTATAAACCGCTACAGCTACTGAAGGTAGTAGTAGCGCATTTCGTATAAACCGCTACAGCTAATGAAGGTAGTAGCAGCGCATTTTGTCCAAACGCGCTGCTGCTACGTCCACTTAACCCAAAATTCTCACTATCCCTGCTTCATCCCGCCTTTTCCCCCCAAATCCCCACTCTCTCTTCCCCCGCCGCACGCCCCCGACCCCGGCGCCGGCGCTCGCCCCTGACCCTGGTGCTCGCCCCCGACCCGGCCCTCGCCCCCGACCTAGACCCTGGCGCTCGCCCCCGACCCGGCCCTCGCCCCCGACCCCGGCGTCGGCACTCGCCCCCGACCCCGGTGCGCTCACCCCCGACCCGTCGGCCCTCGCCTCCCTCCTCTGCTTCCTCCTCTCCCAACCTCGGGCGTCGTCGGGCCTGCCTCCTCGCCCCTGCACCCTCTGTAAACCCCCCTCTCTCTGCTAGGGTTCTTCGGTTAATTTACTTAGGTTATAGTTAGGGCAGTATGTTAATTAGGTTATCTATTTAGTTATGAATTTAGCTAGGTTTAAAAATTAGCTGAATTTATATGCAAATTTGAACTGCACATGTGATATGTGGATATGTCATGTTTTGGACATGTCATGTTTGGAAAATGATCCTAGTGGCCTATGTTACGCTGGAATGTTGATTCATTTCTGTTCCGGTGAATTTCAGGCGTTCGATATGTCCATTTTTTAGCAAAGGTCATGCCAAAATTTCCCGTGAATAAAGGCATGATTTGTGCTACATAGTTGGCATATCGAGTGCTGGCACATAGATTTCTTTTTATGTCATTTCTCATTTATTCATACTTTTAGAACTAAATGAGGACACTTAATCATAGGAAACATGTCGAACAACAAAGAAACTGGGCCTTCTGACCAAGATGCAGACGAGATGGATTATGAGGGTGAACAAGAGTACCTTGACTATTTGACTGCTAAGCAAGGTTTGCAGGTCGGCTTCGATGATGGTACTGACGCCGACATCGACACCGACGGCGCCGGCACCGATGGCGGCGCCGAGACCGGTGGGGAAGGTACCGGCAGGGAAGATACCGGCGGGGAAAGTACCGGCCCCGATGCCGCTACCGAAAAGAGGAAGCATAAGAAGCAGAGGATACGAAAACCTAACAAACTAGGGATTGCACGACTTGTGATCACAAGGATGGCACCTGGCAAGTTTGAGCCATTAGAGCCGGAAGAACCTCGCAAGTGCTATTGGAACCAAGTAGGTTGCATCCTACGGGAATGCGCGAGCATCAACAATGATGACTTAAGGAGTAAGGAACATTTGATGTAGTTGCTCCTAACGAAGTTGCACAAGAGATTCAAGTTCCCCGACCGGGATGATAACATAGAACAACCGTGGGATGATCCAAAGATGAAAAAGATTAACAATCACGCCATGGGCATGTTCAGCAATGATTTGGCCTCCTGGAAAGGGAGGGTTAAACGAGATATTGAGGCTAATGAACCCCTGTCCAAGATTCTGGAGGAAAGTCCGACACTTACGGAAGAGGAGTTCGAAAAGTTCAAGGAGACTTGCGCTACCGAGGCAGCCAAGGCTAAGGCTGCGAAATTCAAGAGCCTTCAGCAAAGGAACACGGGGAAGCATCACCTCTGAAGCCGTGGCTACCTTGGTAAAAGGCCCATATGGGATAAGGAGGACGCGGAACATGAAGCCGCGGGTCTCCCAGGCCTCTTCGCGAAGGTCACCAACCCCTTGGAGCGTAACTTCATCAGGGCCCGCTACAAGTGGGACAAGGAGAAAAAGGTTTTTTACACGGACAAGATCACGAGGAAATTGATTAGACTACTTGAGAAGCAACACCAGCTTGCAGCCGAAAGCCCTACTTCTCCAATGAGGCCCAAGTGGGACACCCCTCTCAATCGGGCCTTGAACGAACTTAAGGGACTCCCTTTGGGCCAGCGGCCGCAATATGGTCGTCTGCACGGCACTGGAGACAGCGCCACGTGGTTTTACAACGAGGGCCCGGAGGCCAAGAAGCAGAAAAAGAAGTTTAGTCAGGCGGACATCGATGCGAAGTCGAAGCTTGCGGTCGAGAAAAAAGCAGCTGAGGACGCAAAAAAAGCAGCCGAGGACAATTATGAGTTGCTACAGCAGGCAGTCAATGCAGCTGTAACTGCCTGCAGAAATGATTTTGCTACTAACTTGGTTCCAGTTATCATCAACTGGACGAAGGAAAATCCAGACAAGACGGTACATGATTTCCCGTTGCCCAGTTTCATCGGGAGCAACTCCCTGAACAACAACACCATCGCAGCATCACTTGCTCACGCAACCGGGCCTCCTCTCGCAGCCGCTCCCGCTCATAGCAGCCCGTCCTTAGTCTCAGGCGCGCTAGGTGGGCCTTCGTCTTTGGCTGAGCTCGACGCCGTCACGGTAATTACATGTCGCACCGACATATATATATAATATTCCATTTTTGTTGCTTTTCAGTTGTTTTACGCCACAGACATATGTGTTTGCAGGCGAAAGAAACCCCGTGCACCATACTCTACTTGATAAAAGGCCAGAAGGTGGACGTGGGAAAGGGGATGATAATGGACCCCTCGCAACCCACGTTCCACAACCAGCCAATCCCCGCTGGGCACTTCAGGGTTAGCTTCACCAATGTGAAATCGGGGCACGAGGATTTACCTCCTCCAGTATAGCATGTGGGAGCGGACGACGAGACCCTGCCGCGGACTGGAAGCTGCAAGGGTTGGGTGCTGCTATGGCCGAAGAATCTTATTCGTCTGGAGCCGTCCGAGAGCACACCAATAACCACACATCAACAAGCATGTGCGGAGACCACCACCCCGCCTATGCAATTACCAGCTCCTGTAGTGCCGGGTGAGAGCGGAGGACGACATGATGAAGGGGGTGCAATAGTACTGGCTGATGTAATTTCTCCTGTAGAACAGAGAATGGATGATGAGACGGAGGTTGACCCTATGGATTTCCTCAATACTAACACATATGACTATGGCATAGATATGATGAGTCAACCATATGACGAATCGGGCTATCAGCTTGCTAATGAGGATATGGATGATATGCCCGGGCAGGGTCGTAGCAGGGATTGCAAAAAGTCTCTCTTTATGAAATCCTCACAGGACACGCCTGAAGATGCCGCCTCAATACAAGCTCAACTAACCGGGCGCGAGGGTCGTACAATACTTAGCCCGGGAACACTGGGGCAGGGGTTAAGGAAGGGTTTGGAAGGTGTGCCGAAGAAAAAGGAAAGGAAGAGATCGGGGAAGATAACTGCCTCCAAACAAGCCAGAGCACATAGCAGCCGGACGATGCATTCTAAAGAGCGTGTACCCGTGAAAGGTGCAGCCATGTTCCATCTCACGGGCGAGCCGATGCTACCGCCGAAACCTCTGGAGGCACTATCAGGGTATCTCAGCAGACTGCACGACCATGTGCTGTCGACTAAGAAAAGCCTACTAGCCTCAAAGGATCCAGGATATCCGACATACGCGGCACGTGTGCCTGAGGGGAAGTGCTACGTCGAGACACGGCCCACGGAGGTGTTGTTCCTGTGGTTTGACCATATCTTTGAGATGTTTCTAACAAGGCGGCTCGATTTTACAATCGTCCGCCTTTTTGCGCTACATATGAGCTCCGTCATGAAGAGTGAAGAAGTCTCGCAAATCTGTGTGGCAGATCCATACTACATGCACGAGTCTTTCTTGAGTCTCGGCGACTTTGAGCGTGAAACTGCTAGGGAGTACCTCCAAAACTTCATGGTACAGAATAAGGATCGGGAAATTGTCCTCGTGCCTTATCATCCAAAGTAAGTCAGTTCCGGACAACCCTTTCGTACATTTCAATCATTCCTTCTCTCTCATATGGGGAATAATTTGAGGTTTCTTTTCCCTGCAGCAATAGGCGTGCCGTCCTTATCATTCTTTACCCGCAAGTCTCCCACGCCGTGTATTTTGACCCTTCTAGAGACTATGAGAAAAAAGACTACACCCACGTAATGAATATTCTAGATGATGCTCTCCAAGGCTTCAGCTTTAGAGGTGGCCACGTGCAGATCAGGAAACAAAGGAACAAGAAGATGGGTTTCATGCATAAAACTAACTTCTCCTGCATCCATGTCCCAAAACCAAGCAAGAAGGATGGATTCTACATCGTCCATCTCATGATTCAGTTCAACACGGATCACCAAAAGCTTCGCATGAGAAGCAGAAATGATGATCATATACACAAGTGGCTAGAATCTCATGGAGAAGCGGATTATAAACTTAGAGATGACTTCTTTCGCATCCAAAGTGACATTGCTATGATCGTCATGAAAGGAGTCGTCGATGAGAAGGGGATGTTCCACCACGGCCCTATATCGCGAGCTGACGTCCGAACTCGCATAGGCATGCAACGTCTAGACCTCACGCCGTTCAAGAAGCTAGGGTTCATCCTCGATGATATGGAAGAATGGAACTTCTAGTGATTTATGATGCCGATGATGATGATATGTGTCGGTTGAACTTGTATACTTTTTGTAGCGATGAAACTTTGTGATGTCCATGATCCTTGCCGAACTTGCGTAACGCTACTTTGTTAGTTTGCGTACGATGACCTGCGTACCTCTAGTTAATTAATTTGCGTACTGTATGTTGCATCTAGTTGCTAACCCTTTCTTTTTTGGTGTTGCTCTAGTATATTTTGTTGCATATATATGATTGTACATCCTCTTCAAGAACATGCATCTCTAATAGGTACCTAGTTTCTTGATGGTGGGATGGAATTGCTATGTCGTGTACAAAGGGAAGGTTCCGGGGGTGTACAACGAGTGGCATGAGTGTCAGGCACAAGCGAATGGGTTCACGGGCGCCAGCCATAAAGGCTTCAAAAGCAGACAAGAAGGAGAAGCTAGTTACTTGAGGTTCACGCTAGCGCGAGAGAGGACTCGTAACCGCCACCTCATGTACTGCATAGTTCCGCTCTCACTCATAGTGATAGCTCTTCTTGTGTATACCTTTGTTTAGATGGATGACGTTGTTGTAGTTGCAAGTAGTCGAGACTTGCATGTATCGCTATTTTCGAGATGATGACAAGATACCACTTTGTGTTGGATGATGATTATGATGAGACTATTTGTATGTATATGCTATGATTACATTTGTGGTCTCGCAGGCATTTGTATGTGTATCATGATGACATTTCTATGTGCTAAAGATTCTTCTATAAAGCCTGTTCAAATACAAAATAAATATGCCGAAAAAAACAAAAAACTACTTAAATTAGCACTAGCGAGTGTATAAAAGTTAGCAGCAGTGTCGCGATAGCAGTAGCGCGTCCAGGCAAAGCGCGCTAGAGCTACTAGCAGTAGCGAGCTTCCACTAAGCGCGTTGCTGCTACACTTGTGTAGCAGTAGCGTCGGTGAGCACGCACTACTGCTATGTGTTAGCTGTAGCGCCTTATTAGTAGCGCCACTCACCGCGCTACTGATACACCTAAAACCCGCGCTGCTGCTAGCCTTTTCCCTGGTAGTGATTGTGTCCCTTGCCTCCTATTATCATTAGCCTAAGACGCACAGATCGGGACCCCCTACCCAAGATCCGCCGGTTTTGACACCGACATTGGTGCTTTCATTGACAGTTCCTCTGTGTCATTGCTGCAAGGATTGATGGCTCCTTCAATCGTCAACAACACGGTCCAGGGTGAGAATTTTCTCCCCGGACAGATCTTCATGTTCGGTGGCTTCGCACTGCGGGCCAATTCGCTTGGCCAACTAGAGCAGATCGACAGCTATGCCCCTGGCCACCAGGCCAGGCTCGAAAACTTGAACTACAAGTCCGATATCCATGGAGACTTGATCTTCAACGGGTTCGGGCCTGTGCCAGGAGCGCCGGACAATCACGATGAGCATGGCTTAGACCTGCTGTTGGACAATGCTCGGGATATCACCCTTGCAGTAACCCCGGACCTAAATCCGGAGCAGGCTGCGTTGCCCAAGGACGGGTGGATGGACCACGCCCCGTGGGCTACACACTCATGGGCGGTAGAGCCGAACACAAGCCTCGCCCCCAAAGACGCCTGTGACACCGGACCCCCAGACTCGTATCCGGCTTTGGGTTCTAGTCCGCGCATTCCTGAGCCCGCCGAACCTGGTTGAGCTCCGGTAATGGAGTTCACCACGGCGGACATCTTCCAGCACTCACCCTTTGGCGACATGCTGAACTCGTTAAAGTCTCTCTCTTTGTCAGGAGACTCTTGGCCGAACTATGTCCGGCTCAAGTGGGAAGCTGGCGAGAAAGGAATTTGTTGCCCACCCACCACCCACTTCATTGCCACGGTCGATGATTTAACCGACGTTCTTGACTTTGACTCCGAAGACATCGACGGTATGGACGACGATACATGAGAAGAAAAGGAACCACCGCTAACAGGGCGATGGACAACCACCTCCTCATATGATATATATATATGGTGGACACTCCAAAGGAAACCAATGGCGATGAGGCAATGGAGGATAACCCCTCAGGGAAGAAAGCAAAGCATGGGTGTCGTCAACGCCGCTTCAAGCCCCGCCACAACAACACTGGCACAGGAGACGAAAACAATCCGGACGGTGCCAAAGATGAATACAACCGTGATTAGCCTGCCTTCAAGCAGGACGGACTGGCCACAGATGGATACTTGGAGAGGAACAACTATATGCCCCCCTCCGAAGACGAGGTAAGCCTCGGCGACGCCGAATTCGGCGTGCGTGAGGATCCCATGGAACAAGTTCGCTTCAAGCAACGTCTCATGGCCTGCAAATGAAGCAAATGAAGCAACAGCAGCTCAAAGCTGACCAAGATTTTCTCGTGGACAGATGGACCAAGGTCCTGGCCACCGAGGAATACGGACTCGACCACCCCGACAAAGGGCACACACAGCATAATTTGCTACCTCAACCTAAGAAGGAGAACCTAAGGCACATACCCCAACGTCAACATACCACCACGGTCCAAGACAATATGAAGGATACACGAGGAGGCATCCTCAACCCTCGACGCAATCGTCATAAACGTCAAGTCAGTGAAGTTGGTGCCGCATTCAGCGGTCCCTAGTCCGGCCAGAACAGCTCAGGCCCATCCGGCCCAGGTAGCATACTCGATCAACCATGTGAAATTGATGGTACCCCCAGAAGGGCGGCAAAGCATACCAACAGAGAATGCAGGATCTTCCAAACAAAATGGCAGATCTTGCACTAGAAACGATGATGGGATGTCTCGAATAACAAAGGACTAGTCAAACATGGTGAGGAAGATCCCCTCATAGTACAAGAACACGACCGATCGTCTCTAATCACATCGACCGTCTGGACAACACCAGCCATAGCAATTTTATTGCACTCACTATCTACACAGTAGCTTGGGGGCTCCAATTTACACGAGCCCCCACAGGCATAAAACTATCAATAACGGGAAAATTTTGTTTTTGCCACTCTAGATTTTGCCAATTTTCCTTATGCCACACTAGATTTTGACATTTCACTTTGGCCACTCTTAGTTTTTGACAATTATCATAATTGCCATTCTTGTGGCAAAAGCAAAAAATTTAGAGTGGCAATTGTGATACATTTCAAAAGATAAGAGTGGCAAAATCAAATAAAATTATTTTGCTTTTGCCACAAAATGGCAATTGCGATAATTGTCAAAAGCTAAGAGTGGCAAAAGTGAAATGTCAAAATCTGAAGTGGCATAAGGAAAATTTGCAAAATCTAGAGTGGCGAAAACAAAATTTTCCCATCAATAACATCTCCTCAAAGATGCAAGGTGCGAAGGCCAAGTTTTAACTGACTCACCATACTAATGGCTGTCTTCGGATCACCAAACAAATACCACACTGAAGAATAAGTCTTCGGCATTATCCCCTTATATAGTAATTACCACTTACTACCGGGACGAACGACGTTGGCTAGATTCAACGAGGTACAACATCAGGCCAGTCCCGCGTGACAGTCACACCTATGGGCAAGGCCGAACCCCACCATTAAAGTTGAAATCATACCGCCGCTGGAATAGCGAGTCGTGCCTGTTTATCAAATTTTAATTTGGCAGCCAAACACCCGAACACCAATTGAGGAATCCGAACTACTTTATGGCATGGTTCAGCCAGGCTCCGCTCAGGCACCCGCAGTTCAACCAGAACGGCATATGTAGCTGCCTTTAAAGCATTTGTCTTTACAGACTAACCTTTGCGCAGAACAAGAATGGCGACGCGGAATCAGCTCGGACGCGCAAGGCAGGCAGTCCGGGTACACCTCGGATCCACACACAGCCTCCAGTCCGGCCACGACAGGTTTCGCCAAAAATACTCCTTTTTCATAAGCATAAACCTCACTCATATGCATAGACATGTCATTTTACTACAATGCGTAGACTTAAATAACACTTACCGGCCGTCGTTTCTCACTAACGCCTCTTTGTCACAAAGGGCACCCACGCCTTGTGTTATGCCCGATTATGCCAAGGGCTTCATAGTACGGCAATAAAGTACAACCACCTTTTCGGTCACTCGGCACCCCGAACTTATAGCACTATATGCATCAGCTTTGAATCATGTGTTGGGTCATTAGTTGGGTTTGCCCGGCTCCCATGTTTTGGTACCTTACGTTCCGCCCTATCGGCTAAGGTAGCGCTGGGAGAACTACTACGATTGTGTCCCGGTTCTTCCGGACGAGCACCTCAATAGAGAAAGTCAAAACTGACTGTCATGATACAGCGAGAGCTGGTCAGCTGTTCGAGAGGTTGTAAAATCCTTAAAGATTTATTTCGCATAATGCCAATATAAATGCAAAGTGCGACGGATCGGTCTTCCGATCAGGCGCCGATAGAGCCCCTAGTTCGGCCTTCCGAACACTAGGGGCTACGCCCACAATACTCGAATTCCAATGACTAAGTGAGAGTGATAAAGCCTTATAGTCTGATTGCCTGGTTCGTGGTGAGGAACACCTCCTTAAAAGGACCAAACAATGGGATAAAGAGTGTTCAGGTATGTCCCGAACACCCCCGTACTTTTTACGTGGGGGAAAAAGCCGACGACTGGCCAACTCTCGGGATTTACACACACTAAACAGCCGCGCAGGAAGAACAAACATTCAAACAAAATAGGCAATAAATAATAAAAGTGCCATTATCCCACATTACAAAGAATGGCACGACTGCCTTCAGGGAAATATAATGTCTTTGGTACACTTATCCGCCAGAAGGTGGGCTCCTTTCCGTACACCTTCATAGTACAACTCGGGCTTGCGATGCTCCTTACCCTCCGGCGGCCCCTCAGTCATCAGCTTCTCAGCATCAAGTTTCCCCCCAATGCACCTTCGCACAGGAAAACGCCATGCGCGCACCCTCTATACAGACCGATCGCTTAATGACATCAAGCTGAGGGCAAGCGCCAACAATCCGCTTCATGAGTCCGAAGTAACTGCTTGGAATTGGCTCTATGGGCCATAGCCGGACAACCAAGTCCTTCATGGCTAGTTCGGCCGCCTGGTGCAGTTCGACCAGCTGCTTCAGCTGATCGATAAAGGGTACCGGATAATTCGGTGCCAAATACTGCGACCAGAAATCCCTCTCCGCAGACTTCTTCTCCTCGGTCCGATGGAATTGGGCGGCATCTGATATGCCGCGAGGCAGATCCGCAAACGCCCCTGGAAAAACAAGAATTTAGCTTATTGCTTAGAGTTCCTCCCATTATCATGTAAAAATGGCCATGTATAAAAAAGGCCTTACCAGCCGCAACCTTTCGGGCCTCCTGAATGTCCCTCAAAGCATCTCGGGTGTCGGTGTCAAACTGGCAGATCTCGGGTAGGGGGTCCCGATCTGTGCGTCAAGGCTGATGGTAACAGGAAGCAAGGGACACAGATGTTTACCCAGGTTTGGGCCCTCTCGATGGAGGTAAAACCCTACTTCCTGCTTGATTAATATTGATGATATGGGTAATACAAGAGTTGATCTACCACGAGATCGTAGAGGCTAAAACCTAGAAGCTAGCCTATGATGGTATGATTGTAATTGTACTCGGCCTTCTAAGGACCAACCTATCCGGTTTATATAGACACCGGAGAGGGCTAGGATTTACATGGGGTCAGTTACAAGAAAGGAAACATAATATCCGGATCGCCAAGCTTGCCTTCCACACAAAGGAGAGTCCCATCCGGACACGGGCCGAAGTCTCGAGTCTTGTATCTCCACGCTTCAATAGTCCGGACGTTGCACACAGTCCGGCTGTCCGGATACCCCCTAATCCAGGACTCCCTGAGTAGCCCCTGAACCAGGCTTCAATGACGATGAGTCCGGCGCGCAGTATTGTCTTCGGCATTGCAAGGCGGGTTCCTTCACCCAGTACTCCAAAATAATTGTCGAACACGTAGACCGTGTCCGGATCTACAAGATGATCTTCTCATGGCATAAATCTAATCTACTGGCAATCTTCGTGCGTCGTGCCCGTGCATCATGGCCTGGTCCAACGCGAACCGGCGTTTCTTACCCCACAACGACATGTGTTACGAGGCGGTCTTATTGGCACGTCCCGTCGAGGCGGGGATCGTGTTACTCTTATTACGGGATTTTCCATTAATATGGGCATGCCTGACCCCACGACGGCCGTTGGTATAACTCCGTGTGTTTTTAGATAAGCCTCAAACAGTCACACCGAGAACTCTTGATATTCACCCTCTTTATAAAGGGGTCGAGGCCTATGCCTCTTTTCCACCTTCCTCGCGCCCTCTCGTACCTCAAGCTCTAACGCCCGAAACCCAAGCTTCGACACCCCAGATCCTCCAATATGTCTGGATCCGCCCCTCAGGGCTGACGGGTGGCCTCCTCGATTCAAAAGGAAGAAATTGCGAGGCTTAGGGAGGTCGGATACCTTACCGCCGATATTCAGCATAGGCTTCCTGCTCTAGGGCAATTTATCCCCACACCGGAGCCTAATGAGTGTGTCGTTTTTGTCCCACACTTCCTCCGCGGCTTGGGCCTCACCGTTGACCCCTTTGTGAGGGGGATCATGTTCTATTATGGGCTGGACTTTCATGATCTAGCTCCAGATGCCATCCTCCTTATTTCATCGTTCATCATTATGTGCGAGGCTTTTCTCCATGTCACCCCACACTTCGGCTTATGGCTTAAGACCTTCAATGTGAAGCCGAAGATGATTGAGGGGTGACATGCGGAGTGCGGAGGCGCCGTAATAAGCAGGAACACCGATGCCCCGTGGCCAGAGGGCTCTTTCCCAGAAGTATCCGATGTATGGCAACAGAGGTGGTTTTATGTCACGGCTTCGAGAGGCCCGAAGTGGGTGGCTGCTCCCGAGTTCCGCTCGGGCCCCCCGCCATAGCTGGCGTCTTGGACCGACGTAGGGTGGAATTGGGGGCCTGCTGGTGATGTACCAGTACTACAGAATCGCATCCGGGAGCTTCTTGACAGGGACATTAACCTTTTCAGCATAATGCAAGTGATGCTAATCCGACGGATGTTGCCGTGCCAACGCCGGCCTCTCTAGATGTGGGAGTTCAATCCGGAGGGTCCGCGGACTGTCAAGCACTTCTTCGGTTTGATGCTCGACGAGATGTGCAAAATATTCTTCGGACAGAAAGTAGAGTGTCCGGACACCATCGAGGATGCGGGCCTAAGCTGCAATCGGCTAGATACCCAAGTAAGTTATCTTAACACCGGACACCTTGTTTTGAGTTAGTCATAGTTGTTTATTCTGAAAATCCTCCGTGGCCAGGAATGGCTCAGCAAGGCGGAGACAATCAGGTGTCCGTCGCCACTTCCCGAAGGTTCGCCTGGACCCACCGTGGCCAAGATGCTTGACCGGGTACTCAGCAGGATGCCCTCGGGGAAAGACAAGGGGAAGAACGAAGAAACCGAACCCCATACACTACGCATCCGAACAGGGGGAATTGTTACCTCCCCTAAGGAGGATAGTCGGGAAAGGGAGGCTAAGGCCTCCTCCCCGCGCGGGAAGAAGTGGGCTGCCTCCGAAGACCTGGAGGCAGAGATGCCCAAACTAGGGAAGAAGACATCCCCTGGGGGCCATGTCCCGACAGGCACCCTCACCGCATCATGCCCTCCAACGGGCCAGCCCTCCACCGAGCCGTAAGTCAATTTGCAATCCGAATGTACTGTGTTTATCCTAGATCAATAACCAGGATTCAACTTTTTGCAGTCCGGCCAGCAGCTCTTCTCAACAGGGTTCATCTTCGAGGGACCTTCCTCCGGAGATGATGGAAAGTGAGACCCCACCCGCCTCTCTGGCTCATGAAGCGGGCGACACCGAGGTGTTGTCACGGAGGAGTCCGGATCTGCTGAAGCCGGAAGCCAATATGTCAGCCGCCCTGGGTCTGGAGTGTTTGACTCACACGGGGGGCGATGGGAAGGGTCCGGTGCAGCTCAATGTCCGGCCGGACGTACTGACGGGCTTACTAGAGCGAGCTGCACTGTCGGAGGAGCACCGCTCGTTAATGAGCGCGGTGCTCAAGAAGATTTCATCCGCTACAAGCGGTTTGAATGAAGCATTCACCAGCCTGCTCAGATGCTTTGAGGTACGTAATGAAGAATACACTATTTCTTTTGTTATGAAGCACGTGCTAGGTGTGCTCCTGAGATGCTGGTTGCCCGCCCTAGGCAGAAAACGGGGGATCATAAACCAATGATTGTGTTGTAAATGTGTGCAGGTACCTGTGGGTCCGGACGCCGGCCGGTCTATTGAAGTTGCCGAACTAACGAGGCAAATTGGATTGATTAATGCCGATATCACGCTGGTGAATGAGCGGCTGGATAGATCATAGTGTATGTGTCACGCCTTCCCTTGTATAGGAAAATATGAAGGTGGCATGCTATTGATGTAATATGTTTGGGCTATAGATGGTGCTGCTGCCGTGGAGGCTCTGATGGCGGAACTTGCTCAAGACAAGGAACAAGCTCGGGTGAGCAATGCGGCTGCCCTAAAGGCGGCCGAGGAACTGAGGGCCGAACAGGCTACTCATCACCGAAGCGAGGATAAGATAGCCGAAATGGCTATTGATTTAAAAGATGATGCTGACCAGTATGAGCTCCTTAAAAAGGAACGTGAGGATAATTCGGCCGAACTGAAAGAGGCGCTGAATGCCACCAAGGAAATCCGGACCGAGCTCAAGGGTGCGCGGGAGGAGCTTCGTCAAGCCGGTGAAATCGTGGCTGGGGGCTCTTATTTGCTGCGGGCGGAATTTTTCGATCCGAAGTACGCTCCCCTGGATGGACCCTGGAGTCCTGCGGACGCATATGCGGATCTGGCGAAGAGTACGACTGATGCTGCAGACTTCTTCAAAGGTCAAGGTGAGAAGGAAGTGGAGAAGCTTTTCTGGTCGCAATTCCATGCTCCCACTCGCCCGCTGCCGTTGATTGACAAGATGGCTGCTGTAGAGGAGCTTCACAAGCTATCCGGGCTTGCAATGCGGTCTGTAATAGACCATCTTTGGCCTAAGGGGCCTATGCCAGACAGTTACTTTGGTTTGGTGCAACAGTTCCTTGGGGTCGTGCCTCGGATCGATGCCATGAGGAGATCGGCGTGTATAGAGGGTGCACGGATGGCTCTCGCCCGCATTAAAGCCTATTGGACGGATATGGATGCCACCATGATAGCGGCCCAGGATCCGGTGGGGGGCCAATATCCGGCTGAGCACTACTTGGCGTAGGTCACAGAAGGTGCCCGTCTAATAGAGGCGCAGTGCTCGAAGAATGTCCTGTTCGAATGAACGGAATCATTGTAAAACCAATGTTTATTTTGATTGTGAGGCTTATATTTATACTGTTTGCCTGAAAATATGATTATGTCCCCTGTGCGGCCGTTTATATATATGTATATATAAATATGTAATTCGAAAGTTAGCAGTCGTTGGCTTCAGCCCCCACGCATACAATGCGGGGGTGTTCGCGAAGAAATGTGCTTAATCACACTTGATCCAACGTCTTGGTCCATTAAGGACGTGATCACATGTCGAACTATGCAACCGGACTATATAGCTGTAACACTTTCACTTAGCCGTGGGAGTCTAACATTGGGGCTACTATGTAGCCCCTGGTACTTTCGCGTGCACCCAAATACGGGCGCGCGTGTACATGACCATGAAATGGCCCTTCGTTAATGCGAAGGAATCCTAAAGATTCACGTGAGTCCTCGAGTGGTTGAACAGTCTGTCGCAGCATCATGACAGTCAGTTTTCGGCTCTCTCTACTGAGGTGCTCGTCCGGAATAACCAGGACACAATAGCAGTAGTTCTCCTTTGGCCACCTTAGCCGATAATAACGTAACGTAAGGTGGCAAACCCAGGAGCCGGGCAAACCCAACATTTGACCAAAGACATAATTCGGAGCTGATGCATATAAGGCTAACTCGGGATGCCGAACTCTCCCGAAGGTATTCGAACTTTATAATAGATGATAGGCTCAAGAATGCCTATTCATTATAAACCCTGTGTTTCCAGGTACGTGCCTTAATCTGTCATGGCGAAATGCCAGAAATGGCAGTATCCTCTGTGGGTATGGAACCCATGGGATGGTTAAACAACAAGAGACAATAGAAAAGGTTTACACAGGGGCTTAATCTAAAAAGAAACCTGTTGAACGGGGCCCTGCTACACGTCTGTGCGTTTATCTCTATTATGACGTATCCTGGAAGGGTATCGCGCGAACGTTGTATGTGGAAAAAGAAAACTCATAGAACAACGTTAGTACGCGATGGATAATAAAAGTGTAAGTTGTTGGCCTGCCAATAAGGTTGAGCCAAGTGTGGGGATTTATTAGGTAGTGATAGCCCCTGGTATCCGCTATAGGAATACATATACAGTTCCCTGGTTTGATCTGGGCTACCGCACTCGTCTAACCGTGTCCATGGTCTTAACGACCCTGTCATATTTTTTTGATGTTGGAGGTCGCTTATAGTCCGGCCGCGAGGGCCGTCGCGTGTTCTTCTGCGCGTGACGAGCGCTCTATAATTCCGCTAACAGTGATGACGCCACGTGGACCGGGCATCTTAAGTGTAAGGTAGCCATAGTGCGGCAATGCGTTGAAGAGGGCGAAGGCCGTTCTTCCGAGCACTGCGTGGTAGTCACTTTGGAAGGGTGCGATGATGAAGAGTAGTTCTTCGCTTCTGGACTTGCCTAGAGGGCCGAATGTTACCTCCAGTATGACGGAGCCCCTGCTGTAGGCCTCGATGCCTGGTATCGCCCCTTCAAAGGTGGTGTTGCTTTGGATGATTATGGATGGGTTTGTCCCCTCCTGCGGCAGTGTCCTCATATATTAGATTGAGACTACTGCTGCCGTCCATGAGGACCCGGGTGAGGCAGTATCCGTCGATTATTGGGTCAAGCACCAAGGCCTAGGATCCACCACGCCAAATACTAGTCCAGCCGTCCGAGTGATCGAAAGTGATAGGATAAGACATCCAGTAGTTAGGTGTGGGTATGATGGGCTCTATATTGCGCGCCTCTCTATGCGCGTGTTCGTCCGTGTCCTGGATGTATGAGTCGCGTGGATCATGTTTACCGTTTTGACCTCTGGCGGGAATTTTTTCCGTCCCGCAGTGTTCGGCTGTCGAGGTTCATCCTCGTCCTCACTTGGTGTTTCCATTCCCTTATGTTCGGCATTCATTTTGCCAGCCTGCTTGAAGACCCATCACTCTCTGTGTGTGTGGTTTGCAGGCTTGTCAGGGGTGCCATGGATTTGGCACAATCTGTCTAGGACTCTATTCAGTCCGGACGGTCCCTCTTTACTTCCTTTAGATGGCTTATTTTGCTGATTAGGTCGAGAGCCCCTGAATCCGGCATTAACCATTATGTTATCTGGGCTCTCTTCCTTGTTTTGGCATTTATTTTTATTGCGCCGCGGCTTCCCATTGCCATCCCTTATTTCGGATGTGCTGGGGTCGCTGGTGCCTTTATGGGCTAGCCAGCTATCCTCTCCCGCACAAAAGCGGGTCATGAGGCTTGTTAAGGCTGCCATTGTCCTTGGCTTTTCCTGGCCGAGGTGTCTGGCGAGCCAGTCGTCACGGATGCTGTGCTTGAATGCTGCTAAGGCTTCGGCATCCGGACAATCATCAATTTGATTCTTCTTAGTGAGGAATCTATTCCAAAGCATGCGGGTGGACTCTCCGGGCTGTTGGACTATGTGACTTAAATCGTCGGCATCCGGAGGCCGGACATAAGTCCCTTGAAAGTTGGCCTTGAAGGCGTCTTCGAGTTCTTCCCAACTCCGAATTGAATTTTCGGGGAGGCTTTTCAACCAGTGTCTAGCTGGTCCCTTTAGTTTGAGGGGAAGGTATTCGATAGCGTGGAGGTCATCCCCGCGAGACATATGTATATGTAGGATAAAGTCCTCTATCCAGACCCCTGGGTCTGTCGTTCCGTCGTATGACTCTATGTTCACAGGTTTAAAACCCTGTGGGAATTCGTGGTCCAATACTTCATCAGTAAAGCACAGGGGGTGAGCAGCCCCTCTGTATCTGGGCGTACTATGGCATGCCGTCGGCTGTTGTTGTGTTCAGTGTTAATTCCGAACTGGTATTTGGTTGGTGTAATCGTTGTGGTGACCATAGTCCCTCGCTGGGGTGTGTCCTTTAGATCCGTAGATGGACCTAGCTACGCCAGCTTCCTTATCCAGGTGCTTACGTAGGTCATGTGCGGCGTCTGTAGCCGCTTTGTTGCGGTTATGGAGTGGTACTTCTGGTCTCCTGGTCATGTTACTCTTTGGTGGAACGGCCTCGTCATCAAATTATGGCAGTAGCTTACGTTTTGGGTAGCTCTTTGTATGGCGATCGTCGCCATATCTTTCTTCAGTGTCAAGCACTTTGTTCCATCTGCGATTGAGCGTTTCCTGTGTGGCTTTAAGTCGCTGCTTTTGCTTCTTCAGACTTCTCGCTGTGGCCATGAGCTTTCTATGGAGGTTATCTCGTTCCACGCATTCTTCCGGAACGGTGAATGCGTCATCATCCGAACAGTCTTCTTGTCCTGGGCCGGTTTGATGAACTCATCCCTCTGGATCATTGTCTTCGGGCATCTGCTCCGAACTGTGTTTGGCGTGACCTGGTTCGTCCTGCTCCATCGCTTGTTCCGTATGGTCGTTGTTGCCTTCGGGGTTGACCGGAGTATCGATCCTACTGGCGCTCTTGCTGGTATTTTTACTGTTGCTGGACTTGGAATGACGTCTGCGCCATCGCTTTGGCTTTTGCCCGGGGGTTTTATCCTCTAGGTTGTCACCGTCGTCCTCCTTGGACGTATCTACCATGTATATGTCTTGTGACGAGGCGGAAGTCCGGCGCCCCATAGGTTCTGCATCTTCTCCTGCATCGTCGTCCAGACCGTCGATGGCTTCGGAGTCGAAGTCAAGCACGTCGGTTAAATCATCAACCGTGGCTATAAAGTCGGTGGTGGGTGGGCAGCGAATCTCGTTGTCGCCTACTTCACACTCGAGCCAAACATAGTTCAGCCTAAAGCCTCCTGACAAAGAGAGAGACTTTAATGAGTTCAACATGTCGCAAAAGGGCGAGTGCTGAAATATGTTCACAGCAATGAACTCCATTACCGGGCCAACCAGGTTCGGCAGGTTCGGGAACGCGCAGACTGGATCCAAGCACCAGATATGAATCCAGGGATCCGGAGTCACAGGCATCCTCAGAAGCGAGGCCTGTTTTCGGCTCCACCGCCGATGAGGGTACGGCCTGCGGGGCAGGGTCCATCCCTCCGTCCCTAGGTAATGCAGCTTGCTCCGGATTTGAGTCCGGGGCTACTGCAGGGGTGATATCCCGAGCGTTGTCTGACAGCAGGTCCAGGCCATGCTCGCTGTGACTGTCCGGTGCTCCTTGCGCGGGCCCGAATCCATCGGAGATCAAGTCTCCACGGATATCCACCATGTAGTTCAGGTTTCCAAACCTGATTTGATGCCCAGGGGCGTAGCTGTCGGTCTGCTCCAGATGGCCAAGTGAATTGGCCTGCAGCCCGAAGCTGCCGAACACGAAAATCTGTCTAGGAAGGAAAGTCTCACCCTGGACTGTGTTGTTGACGATGATTAAAGGAGCCATCGAGCCTTGAGGCGACGTCACAGTGGAACTCTCAATGAAAGCACCAATGTCGGTGTCAAAACCGGCGGATCTCGGCTAGGGGGTCCCAATCTGTGCGTCAAGGCTGATGGTAACAGGAAGTAGGGGACACAGATGTTTACCCAGGTTCGGCCCTCTCGATGGAGGTAAAACCCTAATTCCTGCTTGATTAATATTGATGATATGGGTAACACAAGAGTAGATCTACCACGACATCGTAGAGGCTAAACCCTAGAAGCTAGCCTATGATGGTATGATTGTAATTGTACTCGGCCTTCTAAGGACCAACCTCTCTGGTTTATATAGACACCGGAGAGGGCTAGGGTTTACATGGAGTCGGTTACAAGAAAGGAAACACAATATACGGATCACCAAGCTTGCCTTCCACGCAAAGGAGAGTCCCATCCGGACACGGGCCAAAGTCTTGGGTCTTGTATCACCACGCTTCAATAGTCTGGACGTTACACATAGTCCGGCTGTCAGGATACCCCCTAATCCAGGACTCCCTCATCGGACTTCTTCCCGAGCATCCTCCGCGGCTTGGAGAGCTTGGGAGAGTTCAGATTCTATCCCTACTAGACTCTGCTCCAAGCCCTCGCTTTTCTTCACGGCCTCCAAGAGCTCTCGCTCAGCTTCAATGACCCTGGCCTCGTGCTTCTCGCGAAGATCCAGTTCAGCGGTGGCCTTGCTATCGGCTTCAGCCACAACCTTCTTCAGTGCCTCAATTTCTGCACTCGCCCCTAGAGCATACAATGCAAATATCTTAATTAGGCACAACTTCTAATTTGTGCTCAACTCAGCACAAGGTTCTGGCATACCTTGCTTGTCCTCCAACTGCTTTTTCACGCGGCCGAGTTCTCCTTCGGCCCGTTCCAGACGCTGCTTTAGTTTGGACACCTTCGCACTATGAGCAGCAGTCGTCCTTGTAGACGCCTATTTTCAAACAAAGGGATACACGTCACTAGATGAGTCTCCTGCAAAATGGAAAAATTTGATCCCCTGTTCGGCTCACTTCCGCTGGACAGTGCATCAGGGGCTACTACTCATATTATGACAATCTCCCAAAAGTCTCTTAAGAAACATACCTCAAAGCCCTTTATAAGACTAAGGCAGGATTCGTTCAGTACACTCTCAGCGGACTGAATCTTTTCAATCACCGCACCCATGAGGGCACGATGTTCATCGACGATAGACGCGGTTCTTAGCGCTGTCAATAGAACGCCCGACAGCCCTGCTTGGGCACAGGCCTCTGGCGGATCAGGCAAGCCCCCCAAAGGCGGCTACTTACCCGATCCCAGAGCTTTAAAGGTCTCTAGGACTGTGTCCGGATAGGGTCCAGACCGAAGATCACCCACGCCATCGACACGCATAGGAGTCCTGGATTAGGGGGTATCCGGACAGCCGGACTATATACTTTGTACGGACTATTGGAGCGTGAAGATACAAGATACAAGACTATGTCCCGTGTCCGGTTGGGACTCTCCTTTGCATGGAAGACAAGCTTGGCGATCCAGATATTATATTTCCTCCTTTGTAACCGACTCCATGTAAACCCTAGCCCTCTCCAGTGTCTATATAAACCGAAGAGGTTGGTCCTTAGAGGGACGATCACAATCATAATCAGCATAGGCTAGCTTCTACGGTTTAGCCTCTACGATCTTGTGGTAGATCAACTCTTGTACTACTCATATCATCAATATCAATCAAGCAGGAAGTAGGGTTTTACCTCCATCAAGAGGGCCCGAACCTGGGTAAACATTGTGTCCCTTGCCTCCTGTTACCATTAGCCGAAGATGCACAGATCGGGACCCCCTACCTGAGATCCACCGGTTTTGACACCGACAACAGGGCTTACCCAATCACTATCAGCAACGGGATAAATTATACCTGCATCAAGGAGCTTTAGTATCTCCTTTCTTACCACTTCTTTCATCTTGGGATTCAGTCGTCGTTGAGGATCTCTAACTGGTTTAGCATCAGCCTCCAAATTAATTTTGTGTTGGCATAACATGGGACTAATGCCCTTAAGATCATCCAGAGTATATCCAATAGCTGCTCGGTGCTTCTTCAGAATAATCTTTCTTCTTCTTGCTCTGAAAGGTTAGCACTAATAATAACAGGATATATTTTATTTTCATCGAGATAAGCATACTTAAGATTATCAGGTAATGGTTTGAGTTCAAACACGGGATCACCCTTGGGTGGAGGGGGATCCCCAAGAATTTCAACAGGAAGGTTATGTTTCAGCATAGGTTCCTGTTTGAGGAACACTTCATCTATTTCCCTTCTTTCCTTCATAAACATATCATTTTCATGGTCAAGCAAATATTGTTCTAACGGATCAGTAGGAGGTACGGCAATAGAAGCAAGACCAATAATCTCATCCTTACTAGGTGATTCTTTATCACGAGGTTGTCTACGAAACTTAGAAAAATTAAACTCATGAGACAACCCATCCATGCCAATTGTGACAGTATCCTTTTCACAATCAATTTTAGCATTAACAGTATTTAAGAAGGGTCTACCAAAAATAATGGGACAAAAGTCATCTTGTGGGGAACTAGGAACAAGAAAATTAGCAGGGTATTTAACCTTTCCACACAAGACTTCAACATCTCTAACAATCCCAACTGGCGAAATAGTACCCCTATTGGCAAGCTTGATATAGTAACATCAATACCTTCCAACTCAACAGGTGCAATATCATGCATAATTTCTTTATATAAGTCATAGGGTATTGCACTAGCACTACCACCCATATCACATAAGCCATGATAACAATGATCTCCTATTTTAACAGAAATAACAGGCATGCCTACCAAAGGTCTATGTATCTTAGTATCCGGTCTAACAATATTAGCAGTCTCACCATAGAAATAAATAACATGCCCATCTAAATCATCATCCAAGAGATCTTTAACCATAGCAATACTAGGTTCAACTTTGATTTGCTCGGGAGGTGTATAAGTCCTAGTATTACTCTTACGAACAGCAGTCGAAGTTTTAGCATGATCCCTTATCCTAACAGGAAAAGGAGGTTTCTCAACATAAGTAGTAGGAATAATAGGATCACTATAAGTGACAGTCTTTTCTTCAACTGTAATAGGTGCAACTACTTTTACTTCAACAGGAGGATTATATTTAAACCACTTTTCTTTAGGGAGATCAACATGAGTAGCAAAAGATTCACAGAAAGAAGCTACTATCTCAGAGTCAAGTCCATATTTAGCGCTAAATCCACGGAAAACATCGATATACATAAAAGATTTGACACAATCGAACTTAGGTGTCATACCTGACTCATTACCATCGTCAGAACCCCAATCTTCAGAGTTGCGTTTAATTCTTTCCAATAAGTCCCATTTGAAGTCAATAGTCTTCAGCATATAAGAACTAGCACAGGAAGTATCAAGCAGGTTGCGATCATTGAGAGAAAGCCGAGCATAAAATTTTTGAATAATCATTTCCCGGGAGAGCTCATGATTAGGGCATGAATATAACATTGATTTAACCCTCCCCCAAGCTTGAGCGATGCTTTCTCCTTCGCGAGGCCAGAAATTATATATGTTATTACGATCACGATGAACAAGATGCATAGGATAAAACTTCTGGTGAAATTCCAACTTCAATCGCTTATAATTCCAAGATCTTGTATCATCACATAGCCTATACCATGTCAATGCATCTCCCTTAAAAGATAAAGGGAAGACCTTCCTTTTGACAACATCATCAGGAATACCTGCAAGCTTAAATAATCAACAAACTTTATCCACAAAGATAAGGTGTAAATCAGGATGCAATGTTCCATCTCCTGCAAATGGATTAGCTAGCAGTTTCTCTATCATACCCGAAGGAATATCGAAGTAAATATTTTCAAAAAGTTCAGTAGGTCGAGGAGCAACTCTTTGCTCTTCTGGTCGGGGTGAAGATACCCCGAACAAGCCCCTCAAAGTATTAGTTTCCATAGTGATAAGTAACAGAAAATCTCAGCACACTATATAAATGTTTCCTTACCAAGTTCCACTCACCAAAAGCGCTATACTCCCCGGCAATGGCGCCAGAAAAGAGTCTTGATGACCCACAAGTTTAGGGTATCAATCGTAGTCCTTTCGATAAGTAAGAGTGTCGAACCGAACGAGGAGCAGAAGGAAATGATAAGCGGTTTTTAGTAAGGTTTTCTCTGCAAGCACTGAAATTGTAAGTGATAGATAGTTTTGTGATAAGATAAATTGTAACGACTAACAAGTAAATAAAGTAAATAAATTGCAGCAAGGTAGCCCAATCCTTTATATAGCAAAGGATAAGCCTGGACAATATCTTATAATGGGGAAGGAGCTCCCGAGGTCACATGGGAATTATCGTCAAGCTAGTTTTCATCACGCTCATATGATTCGCGTTCGGTACTTTGATAATTTGATATGTGGGTGGACCGGTGCTTGGGTACTGCCCTTACTTCGACGAGCATCCCACCTATGATTAACCCCTATTGCAAGCATCCGCAAGTACAAAAGAAGTATTAAGGTAAACCTAACCACAACATTAAACATATGGAACATAGTCAAAAAAACATTAAACATAGGGATCCAAATCAGCCCCTAACGAAGCAGCGCATAAACTAGGGTTTAAGCTTCTGTCACTCTAGCAACCCATCATCTACTTATTACTTCCCCATGCCTTCCTCTAGGCCCAAATAATGGTGAAGTGTCATGTAGTCGAGGTTCACAGAACACCACTAGAGGAAAAGACAACATACATCTCATCGAAATATCGAACGAATACCAAATTCACATGACTACTAATAGCAAGACTTCACCCATGTCCTCAGGAACAAACGTAAATACTCACAAAGCATATTCATGTTCATAATCATAGGAGTAATAATATGCATAAAGGATCTGAACATATGATCTTCCACCAAGTAAACCAATTAGCATCAACTACAAGGAGTAATCAACACTACTAGCAACCCACAGGTACCAATTTGTGGTTTGGATACAAGAGATGAACTAGGGGTTGAGAGGAGATGGTGCTAGTGAAGATGCTGATGGAGATTGACCCCCTCCCGATGAGAGGATCGTTGGTGATGACGTTGGTGATGATATCCCCCTCCCGGAGGGAAGTGTCCCCTGCAGAACAGCTCTGCCGGAGCCCTAGATTGGTTCCGCCAAGGTTCCGCCTCGTGGTGGCGGAGTTTCTTCCCGTAAGCTTGCCCATGATTTTTTCCAGGGTAAAAGTGTTGGGGAACGTTGCAGAAAATTAAAATTTTTCCTACGGTTTCACCAAGATCCATCTATGAGTTCATCTAAGCAACGAGTCTAGGGAGAGAGTTTGCATCTACATACCACTTGTAGATCGCGTGCGGAAGCTTGTAGGGTGATGATGTAGTCGTACTCGACGTGATCCAAATCACTGATGACCTTAGCACCGAACGGACGGCACCTCCGCGTTCAACACACGTACGGAACAGCCACGTCTCCTCCTTCTTGATCCAGCAAGGAAGGGAGGAGAGGTTGAGGGAGATGGCACCAGCAGCAGCACGACGGCGTGGTGTTGGTGGAGCTGCAGTACTCCGGCAGAGCTTCGCTAAGCGCTATGGAGTTGGAGGAGGTGTTGGGGAGGGAGAAGGAGGCAACCAAAGGCCAGGGCTCAAGGTATGAAGTCCCTCCTCTCCCCCCACTATATATAGGGGTGCCAAGGGGGGGTGGCCGGCCCTAGGAGATGAGATCTCCTAGGGGGTGCGGCGGCCAAGGGGGATTCCCTCCCCCCCAAGGCACCTAGGAGGTGCCTTCCACCACTAGGACCCCTCCTAGGGGAAACCCTAGGCGCATGGGCCTTGTGGGGCTGGTGCCCTTGGCTCATGTAGGCCAAGGCGCACCCCCTACAGCCCATGTGGCCCCCGGGGATGGGTGGCCCCACCCGGTGGGCCCCCGGGACCCCTCCGGTGGTCCCGGTACAATACCGATAACCCCGAAACTTGTCCCGACGCCCGAAACAGGACTTCCCATATATAAATCTTTACCTCCGGACCATTCCGGAACTCCTCATGACGTCCGGGATCTCATCCGGGACTCCGAACAACATTCGGGTTACTGCATATACATATCCCTACAACCCTAGCGTGACTGAACCTTAAGTGTGTAGACCCTACGGGTTCGGGAGACATGTAGACATGACCGAGACTCTCTTAGTCAATAACCATCAGCGGGATCTGGATACCCATGATGGCTCCCACATGCTCCTCGATGTTGTCATCGGATGAACCACTATGTCGAGGATTCGATCAAACCATGTATGCAATTCCCTTTGTCAATCGGTACGTTACTTGCCCAAGACTCGATCGTCGGTATCCCAAATACCTTGTTCAGTCTCGTTACCGGCAAGTCACTTTACTCGTACCGTAATGCATGATCCCGTGTCCAACACCTTGGTCACTTTGAGCTCATTATGATGATGCATTACCGAGTGGGCCCAGAGATACCTCTCCGTCATACGGAGTGAGAAATCCCAGTCTTGATCCGTGTCAACCCAACAGCTACTTTCGGAGATACCTGTAATGCACCTTTATAGTCACCCAGTTACGTTGTGACGTTTGGCACACCCAAGGCATTCTTACGGTATCTAGGAGTTACACGATCTCATGGTCGAAGGAAGAGATACTTGACACTTGCAAAGCTCTAGCAAAACGAACTACACGATCTTTTATGCTATGCTTAGGATTGGGTCTTGTCCATCACATCATTCTCCTAATGATGTGATCCCGTTATCAATGACATCCAATGTCCATAGTCAGGAAACCATGACTATCTGTTGATCACAACGGGCTGGTCAACTAGAGGCTTACCAGGGACATAGTGTGGTCTAAGTATTCACACGTGTATTACGATTTCCGGATAATACAGTTATAGCATGAATACAAGACAATTATCATGAACAATGAAATATAATAATACTTTTATTATTGCCTCTAGGGCATATTTCCAACAAAAAGCCCTCATATATTAGAAGATGGACACAGGGGGGCCACCAGGGGGCCTAGGAGACAGGGGGCGTGCCCGGTAGGGGTAGGCGCGCCCCCCACCCTCCTGGCCAGGGTGTGGGCCCCCTGATGTATTTATTCCGCTCAATAATTCTTATTAATTCCAAAAACAAGTTTCGTAGAGTTTCAGGATTTTTGGAGCAGTGCAGAATAGGTTTCCAATGTTTGCTCCTTTTCCAGCCAGAATTCCAGCTGCCGGCATTCCCCCTCTTCATGGTAAACCTTGTAAAATCAGAGAGAATAGCCATAAGTATTGAGATATAATGTGTAATAACATCCCATAATGCAATAAATATTGATATAAAAGCATGACGCAAAATGGACGTATCACTCCCCTACTCCATTCTACCATACTCATGCCTTTGGCGGAGGCAGGGGCGAAGTAGGGGTGGGCCCTACGCTTACTTCCTTGCCGCCACGGCTACAACCAAAATCTGAACCAAGAAGAGATTCTCGGGTGGCAGGAATGAAGGGAGCACGACAGCCTTGGAATAAAACGAGACTTCATACCTCCCAATTTTATAAGGAAATGCATAACAGGGGATAAGAAAACTTATCTGAATCCGCAGCCCCCGGCGACCCTAGATTGCCATGGGTGGACCTGCGTGTCTTCAGCCCCCGGCAAGCTTGGCTTGCCAGGGCCAGAGCACCGGCTTGTTCTCTTTCTCCCATACAGCTCAGCAGAAATATTCATCTACCCTGCGAACCAAAGAGGGCGAAAAGGAACAGAGAGAGACAAACTCGACCTCTATGCTAGGGGTTAGTCGTCTCTAAGCACTATCAACCCTATCCGATGGAGAGACTCAACCTAGCATGCATGCTATGACTTAGGGCGCCAGTGCTTCATTTATTGATGCTCAGGGTCTGCGCCTGGCTTTGTAGAAAGGGTTACATGCCTGGCTGGCAAGTCTTGTACAAAAGGTGGCTTGCCGGGAGCCCGGCAGCCGCACCTTATGGATAAAACTTACGAAGATGCTCGATGTTCCAGGAGTTGCTCACTGGAATGGCATCTTCGGTCTCAAGGCGGACTGCGCCGGGCCTGGTGACTCGTATTACCTGATAAGGGCCTTCCAACTTTGGCGTCAACTTGTTGGAATTCTTGGCCGACTGAATGCGCCAAAGAACAAGGTCACCATCCTCAAAGCTTAGGGCATGAACCTTGCGACTATGGTAGCGGCGCAAGGCTTGCTGGTAGCGTGCTGCTCTCACAGCCACCCAAAGACGATCTTTCTCGAGAAGCGTCGCGTCATCTTGCCGCAATCGCTCTTTCTCAAGCTCATCATAAGTGAGCACTCGAGGTGACCCGTATTTGAGTTCCGTGGGGAGAATTGCTTCTGCCCCGTATACCAGGGCAAAGGGTGTCTGGGCGGTAGCTCGATTTGGCGTCGTTCTGATCGACCAAAGAACCGCCGACAACTCATCAATCCAGCGCCTTCCGCTCTTGTGAAACCTGTCAAAAGTCTTCGTCCTCAGGCCACACAACACTTCATCATTTGCTCTATCCGCTTGGCCGTTGCTTCGTGGGTGTGCAACGGAAGCAAAATAGACCTTGCTGCCAAGGTCTCCAATGTATTGCATGAAGGTGCACTACAAAAAAATACACTTCCGTGATGATACGTGTTTGTCACAGTAGGTCGCTGTAAAAACCCCAAAATTTTAACCAAGTTTTTGATATTAAAATTTTGCCAGGAGTTTTAAAAATTTTGCATTCTGGATTTTTCTGTTGATTTCAGAAACTCTTCTTTTATTGTTATGGAGTTTTATCTTTTTCCCAAGTGGAGTTTTCCAAAATATATTGGACTTCTATGCTCTCTGTATAACATTTTCTCAATCAGTAGATTTATTTATTAAATTATTTCACCCTGAGCTTTATTCATTAAAATGACTTTCTTTAAGTTTTGGAGCTCTTTTTGTACTGCAGCCAGTTGATGTATTTAACTGAAAATCTAACCAAAATTTGAAGATGTCATGTGATGTCTCTATATCACTTTTGTGCAATAATATAATTATTTCATTTCATATTTTGAGTTTTACACTTGTTTTTCAAATCTGGTCCAGTGGGCACTTTTGCACTATAGCCTAATTAAATATTTCTCTAGAGCCCCCACCAAAATTATGGGATGTCAGTAGTAGCATGCCATCCAACATTATGCAAAAACATAGTGTTGTTCTTTGGAAAGATTAAGTGTATCAACCTCTTTTCCATTCTAGACCAGACTTGTATTTTCTACTACAACCTCTTTCTTTCTTGCTCATATGACCTTGTTCTTTCTCATGCTTGTAGTCAACCCTGCAAAACCCCTAAGTCCAGGAGCATGCACTTTTTGGGACACTTTTGGCCCATGTAATGATGCCATTGACTTCCTGTCCAGAAGTGTAGTTTTGCAAAACTTGCACTAGCAAGTTTCTCCTTTTTGCAAACTAACTTCACCACCCTCTAATACATCCATAGAGACACCACTCTGGAAGATTTGGCCACTCCAAGAACTGCCTAGGTGCCTTTGGCATTTTGTCAAACAGCCTGAGCGCATAGCTAGTTTTGGCATGATTTCAAGTTTACATTGTGAACTTGAGCCCCTGGCCTATCCACCATGTCCCTTATTTCTCTTGCTAACCCTAGACTAGCTCTGTTTCTTGCCAGCCTCAACCGCGACCTCTAGACTGCCCTGGCATTTCGTCGAGCACGTCCCGGGCGTGCACTGGGCGCCCCCAGAGCGTGCGTTTGGCACGCAAGTGTGCCCGAGCCGCCGCGTCTCACCCCGCACCCAATCCGGTCCGTGACCGACCGCAACCAGCATGCCGTGTCCCCTTGCGCCACGCCACCCCGACCACCCTGGCACCCCACAGCGCCACCGTCAGGACGACTGTGGCGGCAAGCTGACGGCCGCATGCAGGCACTGGCCGTGTCGGTGCCGCCCAAGCCAATAGCACTTGCCACCTGCCCCCTGGAGCAGTGCGTGCTCATCCGCAAGCGTGTCCCCTAGCGCTCGTCGCTGCCACGTCGTCCAAGCTACAGCATGGCGGTTCGCCGTCGTACTTATCACCGGCCGCCTCGGAACCGACCTCCATTGCCTATATAAGGAGCCGTGAGCTCATCCCCGCACGGAGGCAGTCCCAAACCATCTCCCTAGGAACCCCATTGGCAGCAAATCAAGTCGGGGAGGTCTCCTTCCCCATCTCCGGCAACCACAGCCGCCGCCACGGCCCCGGCCATTCCGGCGCCACCAGGGCCTCCCCCTCTCCACTCTCTCCACCAAGAACCCCCTCACCCTCTCGTGAGTCTGTCCCCCTACTCAATATTGATCGGGACTCACCGCGGGCGAAATCTCACTTTTTCCGACGACCACCGTCCGCCGCGGAGCTTGCCCCGGCAACTCCATCCACCCCAGAGGACAAAACAACCACCGGAGTAACCGCCTCGACCCCCTGAGCCCGTGGGTGACCTCTGTTTATCAAGCGGTGCCGCTGTTCGCCGGCGAGCGTCAACAGAGTCCCGCCCCTCTCTCTCGGGCGGAGGAAGAGGAGGGAAGTGGACTAGTCAAACCTGACCAGTGGGCCAGGCGGGCCCACCGTCAGTGACTCAGGCGCAGTCCATGCTGGATAAGTGGAAGCGTATTTCCAGATTACGCCATCGACGTGTACGTGCCTATTTCGAAATGTTATCCTTTCTGTTTTTATTTAAATAACAGATTTTTTACCAAATATTGATCGGCTGTATCTTTTTAAATACAACTCCAAATGAATTAATTATTTTTCCTACCTTTCTCGAATATTGTCTAGTTTATTTTAAGATTTATTTGAAAATTTTTCAAAACAACTTTTTGTGCTGTTTTGATTTTGTGTGTTAATTCATATATATTCTTCTAATAGGATTTTTGAAGATTTCAAGATGTTTTGGAATGCACCCTTCTTTCCCATGACCTGAATGCAAGCATTCTGAACCCCGGTGTAAATTTTGTGTGTGTTGTTTGACTTGGTGACAACACCACCCCGACACGAGCATACGTCATTTTATGTGAGGATGTGATCCTACTCATGAGTCCATGTTAATGATTTTTATGCTGATAAGTTGAAATGGAAATCACCGTCATATGCCTTTCATGCATACCGGAAGAGAAGCCGGGAAGTCCTCTATCTTTGGTAGACACGTTCTTGTCCCTAGTCCTCCATCGAGACGGTCGTGTCCGGTATGCCATGAGGGGGTATGTCGCGTGGTGTTTCTATCTGTTGGTTGACGGATATATACTGTTATGCTAATCATGCAGGGAATATTACAACCTCCTGAGTCGACTGTAGATCAAGTCTTGTGCCAGTAACCCCCATACTTGCCTCGTACTACCACTCGTCTCTACAATAAGTAGGGCACGGTTCAGTAAGTTGTCTACCCTTTCCTAGCACACATCGTACAGAGAGGCCATGGTGGAAGATATTGGAGGCATCCAGTAGTCATGCCACCGGGTCCGGGAGCATGGGTTTTTCGGTTGTAGCCGAAGGGGGTAGCTTCCCCAGTGTGCGCGCGGTATAAATTTTGTGATCCCATGTTACGTCGAGGTTGTAGCCTCCCCACTTAGAGGTTTGCTTGACAGGTGTCGTGGGTGATTCCAGACACATGTGAGTTAAGCTGGTGTGTGCAACTTAGGTGTGTTTCCAACTAAAAGACCGTAGACGGAATTAGTCCCGATGGACTAAAGGAATCCGTTACTCGTGGGTAAAGAGTACACCCTCTGCAGAGATTAAACATATTCGAATAGCCGTGTCCATGGTTAAGGACTACAGTCTGGGATGGGTCAAGTGTCGGTCTCAGTGTCGGTCTTCGGAGGTGAAACTGTTAAACCAGAACTGGAATTACCACTTGTGACTAGTGATAATTATGATTATTATTATTGTTGACTAACCCGTGATATTATTGTTATTATCGAATATCCCTGGGATGGTTCTACCTCCTGGATATTCACTGTGTTTTCTTTTAAAGCCCTTTATGTGGTGTCGCTCAGACGCCCGACTGTGGCATTACTTTTAAAGCCCTTTATGTGGTGTCGCTCAGACGCCCGACTGTGGCATTTCTTTTAAAGCCCTTTATGTGGTGTCGCTCAGACGCCCGACTGTGGCATTTCTTTTAAAGCCCTTTATGTGGTGTCGCTCAGACACCCGACTGTGGCATTTCTTTTAAAGCCCTTTATGTGGTGTCGCTCAGACGCCCGACTGTGGCATTTCTTTTAAAGCCCTTTATGTGGTGTCGCTCAAACGCCCGACTGTGGCATTTCTTTTAAAGCCCTTTATGTGGTGTCGCTCAGACACCCAACTGTGGCATTTCTTTTAAATCCCTTTATGTGGTGTCGCTCAGACGCCCGACTGTGGCATTTCTTTTAAGGCCCTTTATGTGGTGTCGCTAAGACGCCCGACTGTGGCATGTTTGTTATTTATTTCATAATTTTAATATTGATATGTTATTGCATATTCATAATTCGCATGCTTGTACGCATCAGAGTTTTATTTATCTTTTGCGAGTGACGCCATGAGCATAAAATATTTTTCAGCACATCATTGTTATATTATACCTATGTTCATAATGTTTGCGAGTACATTCAAAGTACTCACTTGCTTGTCCCTGGCTATTGTCTTGGCCAGATTTTCTTGCGCGGAGAGGAGCGACCGTGCCGACAGTCCCAGAACCTAAGCAATGGTGATAGCAGCCTCGCGAGGATAGGAGTTAACCTGGTCAGCTGTTCCTGTGGAAATTGGAGTCCCAAAGACACTGATGATCCACAAACCGCTTCCACCGTCAACCATTAGAAACCATTTGTTGTACTGATAGGCCAGAATGGTCTTGTACTACATATTTTGTATTTCTGCTTGGAATTTCTGTATCAAGTTGGTGCCTCATCAGCTAACAGTTATCCTGGGGCTGGTGAGCACAAGGGCCATTTTCTGGAAATTAATACTCGGAGAATCGGTCCCCACAGACTTGGTACCAGAGCCAGGCTGACCATTGGCTAATCCTATCTTAGCCAGGTCGGAAAACTTAGGAAAACCAACCTACCGGACCCTAACCAAAACCCCAGCCAAGCTTCCCGTGCAAGATAGCCACACAGTGATCCCGACACTTTTAGCAGTCAGTGCCCAACCTATTAGCCTAGCCCGTCGATCGCACACCAGTGACCGATGGCTAAAATGTCTCATTCACAAGCGTGCGAAGGAAGACTCCGTCCCCTTCTCTATAAAAAGGGCACGCTAGCCTCAACCCAGCACAACACAGCCTCTTCCCCAACCTAGCCACAATGCCTGGTCCCATAGTGCACAATGAGACCACAGCAACCAATCTTGGAGGTTTTGTGTCCATACTCGCAAACCTCACCCGTCGTGCCTATGCGTTAGAAGAGCCCCTAGAATATGTTGTGTACCAAGGACCCATGAGCGGTGAGGACCACCAATTCTGGGCCACTGTGCACATCTACGGTAGGGGTCTGTCGCCAGAACGCCCCTACAGGTTCACCGGAAGAACAACTTCCTTCGAGCCACAAGCCATCCAGCTAGCCGCTCGAGAAGCTATAGTTCAACTCTGGCAGTTGTCGCCCAGAGTTAACTGTCGCTCATTCTACTACTACCCCAGGCGTGAAGGGTATGGTAGACCACCCCAAGTTGCCAACGGAGATCATGAGACAGATCCCGCATTATTGCACCTAGTGCGCTATGTAAGTGCACTAGAGGCACTATTCGACCAGATCACCATTGATCTGATCGCAGCTCGAGGAGAGCTGGTTCGCCGAGCCCCGGTGAGCAGGGAAGGCGAGCCCAATGCTGATAACCCAGTTGTGCTGTTCGGAATCCCGATTGAGACCCTGAGGTCAGCTCCAGCCAGCGGCCAAGGTGTATTGATGACCCCAGAAGTGCTTCGTCACCTTTTGGGAGCACACTCCAACAGGATTGTGGCCAACAATCCCTGCGATGGTCATCATCGCTACCCCGACCCTGCAGTTCCTCCACCTTCTCTGGCTAATCTCGGCAGTGAGACACGTGGAGAAGCCTCGACGTCCACCAGGCACGCCCGTTTAGACATAAACGAGGTAGACTAAACCGTACGATTAGTACCGAGTCTCAGTGTATCCTCGCTTTGTAATCGTGTAACCTTGTGTATTAACGCAGCCTGTCGTTGTGCCTCTGTTTTAATAGCAGCCTTGCGTATTTTATCAGCGCATAGTTGCACATTTTCCGGGCACAGCTACCAAAACCAACCCCGACGACACCCACAGTAACACGTCTCTTTATAAGATATGCGTATCTCTGACACTGACCCCGACCTTTGGAGGTGATCCGGCATATTTATTACCTTTCACCACGGTAAATAAACCAGCCCAGATGCTATATAAGAAGGCCACCCTGTGACCTTACCCAGCAACCCTCACCTCGTGCACCACTCTCACAACCATTTCTTGCCATGCCGAGCCCTAGTATTTATCGGAGAACCCCAGATGCAACACCAGGTAGCTTTGTCAAAATATTGTGGGACTTTACCTGCAGTACCATGGGTTCTACCCAGCCACCCCAGTACGACCTGTTCAAATCGAGAATCACCCCTTCCATCTCGGAATATTGGGCAGCAGTACACATTCCTCCCGTAGACCCCAACCAAGATCCAACGGAGGTTTCCTTCATGGGGAAATCTATGTCGACCCCACGCTTGGCCATAGAAGCTGCTGCGAACGAAGCGATTGCTCGTCTTCGATCCGCAGTACCCTATGCCCGCGAACGAGGATATTATTACTTTCCGAGCGGTGCAACACCCGGAGGAGTAACATCTTTTCCCGGTGGGCGGATTGAGAGAGACCCAGTGCTAGCCAACCTTATCCAGTACATCATCGCTCAAGAGCATTTGAACCAGTGCGTGATGGATTATCTCCAGAGTCTCGCTGATCTGAATCCTCAGATTGCTATTGGCAGACCACTGAGGCCCGACCTAGAGAGACTCATACATCGACTGGTCAACCCACTTCCTCCGATAGAAGAGGAGTGTATTCCACTACCAGAGACTTTTCCTCGTGACCCTGTCCAGTTACCATTCTCATTTTAGATGTCACTGCTGTATTTGTTATTTCAGCATTTATTGTTACGTTGTAACTTATGCATGGTACCTCGATTTTGTGCGACGAGTCGAGTATTTAGTTTCTACTTATGTGAGTGGTTTCCTTCGTGAGTAACCTGTGTAACCGCGAAAATCCTGGAATGAGATTTCTTTTCCCTGAGTTGCTGCATCATTTATCCTCTCGCTGCATGGATTATTTTTTTTATTCACGCAGCACCACGGCAACAGACCCACAACCACTCGGATTCTTACACTGTCTTGCAAATACATGCAACCATGTTGCATCTCACCAACCACCCTTCTAAGCACTCCACATGCCTCCAAGGGAGAGATTAGCGGATAATCATTCGGATACTTATCACCTCTGGCACACCGATAACGGTTAACACCGGGATTACGCCTAATCCCCGTGATCACCACCACCGCGGAGAGCCAGCACTCGAGCGGCAGCATCACGACGATCATCATAGATCATCGCGCACAGGAGCACAGAGAGCCCTAGCACTGCCGCCAGCCCTCCGCACACCAGGATCACGTACCAGTCCGGCACTGTCTCCGCCATTAGAGCCTCGTCTCGAGCTCCGGTGAGCAGTAATGGAGGAGTAGGAGGAGGAGAAACGAGGCCAGGTGCGAAGATGAAGAAGGAGCACCGCGGTCATTTTATAGCTCGAGATCGGTGTACGGTGGGCGAAGTCCACCAGCGCTGCTCGTCGCCCGATCGCCGGTGTTCGGAGGCGAATCCGCGAGTAGTGCCGACAGCGCACTGACCCGCGAGGTGAGTGCACACTGCACCGCCAGCAAGCATGCCGCGCACTACCGCAGTACGGCCTAGATGCCCTACGCGCTAGACGTCGCCGGTGGAGAGAGCTGGGGAAAGCGCGCGGGAGAGAGGAAGAAGAGAGAGCCAGAGGAAGAAGGAGAGACTGACAGTGGGCCCCGGTCCCACCAGTCAGCTAGAGGGAGCACTGTGCTCTCGGGTACGACCAGCGTATTGTAGAATTTAGAATTTATTCTAAATTCACGGCGTCTAGCCTAGAAATCGCTCGTTTTTCCTAAACGTGGAACTTCTCCGCACAGCGCCAGTACCAGACTGTAGTTATTCACCACTTATTGCCCTCTCACTCTAGCCACTTTTTACCGCTTGTGTAAAATGATCTTTTGACCAAGTAAAAGTAATTTTGTTTCACAACCCTTAGAAAATCTCGAGGACGAGATTTTTCTTAAGGGGATTAGTAATTGTAACACCCCAAAATTTTAACCAAGTTTTTGATATTAAAATTTTGCCAGGAGTTTTAAAATTTTTGCATTCTGGATTTTTCTGTTGATTTCAGAAACTGTTCTTTTATTGTTAAGGAGTTTTATCTTTTTCCCTAGTGGAGTTTTCCAAAACATATTGGACTTCTATGCTCTCTGTATAACATTTTCTCAATCAGTAGTTTTATTTATTAAGTTATTTCACCCTGAGCTTTATTCATTAAAATGACTTTCTTTAAGTTTTGGAACTCTTTTTGTACTGCAGCCAGTTGATATATTGAACTAAAAATCTAACCAACATTTCGAGATGTCATGTGATGTCTCTAAATCACTTTTGTGCAATAATATAATTATTTCATTTCATATTTTGAGTTTTACACCTGTTTTTCAAATCTGGTCCAGTGGGCACTTTTGCACTATAGCCTAATTAAATATTTGTCTAGAGCCCCCACCAAAATTATGGGATGTCAGTAGTAGCATACCATCCAACATTTTGCAAAAACATAGTGTTGTTCTTTGGAAAGATTAAGTGTATCAAGCTCTTTTCCATTCTAGACCAGACTTGTATTTTCTACTGCAACCTCTTTCTTTCTTGCTCATACGGCCTTGTGCTTTCTCATGCTTGTAGTCAACCATGCAAAACCCCTAAGTCCAGGAGCATGGACTTGTTGGGACACTTCTGGCCCATGTAATGATGCCATTGACTTCCTGTCCAGAAGTGTAGTTTTGCAAAACTTGCACTAGAAAGTTTCTCCTTTTTGCAAACTAACTTCATCACCCTCTCATACATCCATAGAGACCCCACTCTAGAAGATTTGGCCACTCCAAGAACTGCCTAGGTGCCTTTGGCATTTTGTCAAACACCCTGAGTGCATAGCCAGTTTTGGCATGATTTCAAGTTTACATTGTGAACTTGAGCCCCTGACCTATCCACCGTGTCCCTTATTTCCCTTGCTAACCCTAGACTAGCTCTGTTTCTTGCCAGCCTCAACCGCGACCTCTAGACTGCCCAGGCATTTCGTCGAGCACGTCCCGAGCATGCACTGGGCGCGCCCAGAGCGTGCGTTTGGCACGCAAGTGCGCCCGAGCCGCCACGTCTCACCCCACACCCAATCCGGTCCGTGACCGACCACAACCAGCACGCCGTGTCCCCTTGTGCCACGCCACCCCGACCACCCTGGCACCCCACAGTGCCACCGTCAGGACGGCCGTGGCAGCTAGTTGACGGCCGCATGCAGGCCCCGGCCGTGTCGGCACTGCCCAAGCCACCAGCGCTTGCCACCTGCCCCCTGGAGAAGTGTGTGCTCATCCGCAAGCGTGTCCCCTAGCGCTCGTCGCCGCCACGTCGCCCAAGCTACAGCATGGCGGTTCGCCGTCGTACTTATCGCCGGCCGCCTCGGAACCGACCTCCATCGCCTATATAAGGAGCCCCGAGCTCATCCTTGCATGCAGGCAGTCCCAAACCATCTCCCTAGGAACCCCATTGGCAGCAAATCAACTCGGGGAGGTCTCCTTCCCCATCTCCGGCAACCACAGCCGCCGCCATGGCCCCGGCCATTCCGGTGCCACCAGGGCCTCCCCGTCTCCACTCTCTCCACCAGGAACCCCCTCACCCTCTCGTGAGTTTGTCCCCCTACTCAACCTTGATCGGGACTCACCGCGGGCGAAATCTCACTTTTTCCGACGACCACCGTCCGCCGCGGAGCTTGCCCCGGCAGCTCCGTCCACCCCAGAGGACAAAACAACCACCGGAATAACCGCCTCGGCCCCCTGAGCCCGCGGGTGATCTCTGTTTATTGAGCGGTGCCGCCGTTCGCTGGCGAGCGTCGCTGGAGTCCCCCCCCCCTCTCTCTCGGGCGGAGGAAGAGGAGGGAAGTGGGCTAGTCAAACCTGACCAGTGGGCCAGGTGGGCCCACTGTCAGTGACTCAGGCGCAGTCCACGCTGGATAAGTGGAAGCGTATTTCCAGATTATGCCTTCGATGTCTACGTGCCTATTTCGAAACGTTTTCCTTTCTGTTTTTATTTAAATAACAGATTTTTGACCAAACTTTGACTGGCTGTATCTTTTAAAATACAACTCCAAATGAATTAATTCTTTTTCCTACCTTTCTCAAATATTGTCTAGTTTATTTTATGATTTATTTGAAAAAAATTCAAAACAACTTTTTGTGCTGTTTTGATTTTGTGTGTTCATTCATATATATTCTTCTAATAGGATTTTTGATGATTTCAAGATGTTTTGGAATGCACCCTTCTTTCCCATGACCTGAAGGCAAGGATTCTGAACCCCGGTGTAAATTTTGTGTGTGTTGTTTGACTCGGTGACAACACCACCCCGACACGAGCATACGTCATTTTATGTGAGGATGTGATCCTACTCATGAGTGCATGTTAATGATTTTTATGCTGATAAGTTATAATGGAAATCACCATCGTATGCCTTTCATGCATACCGGAAGGGAAGCCGGGAAGGCCTCTGTCTTGGGTAGACACGGTCTTGTCCCTAGTCCTCCGTCGAGACGGTCATGTCCGGTATGGCATGAGGTGGTATGTCGCGTGGTGTTTCTATCTGTTGCTTGAAGGATATGTACTATTATGCTAATCATGCAGGGAATATTACAACCTCCTGAGTCGACCGTAGATCGAGTCTTGTGCCAGTAACCCCCATACTTGCCTCGTACTACCACTCGTCTCTACAATAAGTAGGGTACGGTTCAGTAAGTTGTCAACCCCTTTCCTAGCACACACCATAGAGAGAGGCCATGGTGGAAGATACTGGAAGCATCCGGTAGTCATGCCACCGGGTCCGGGAGCATGGGTGTTTCGGTTGTAGCTGAAGGGGGTAGCTTCCCTAGTGTGCGCGCGGTATAAATTTTGTGATCCCATGTTACATCGAGGTTGTAGCCTCCTCACTTAGAGTTTTTCTTGACAGGTGTCGTGGGTGATTCTAGACACATGTGAGTTAAGCTGGTGTGTGAAAGTTAGGTGTGTTTCCAACTAAAAGACCGTAGACGGAATTAGTCCCGATGGACTAAAGGAATCCGTTACTCGTGGGTAAAGAGTACACCCTCTACAGAGATTAAACCTATTCGAATAGCCGTGTCCATGGTTAAGGACTACAGTTTGGGATGGGTCAAGTGTCGGTCTTAGTGTCGGTCTTCGGAGGAGAAACTGTTAAACCAGAACTGGAATTACTACTTGTGACTAGCGATAATTATGATTATTATTATTGTTGAGTAACCCGTGATATTATTGTTATTATCGAATATCCCTGGGATGGTTCTACCTCCTGGATATTCATTGTGTTTTCTTTTAAAGCCCTTTATGTGGTGTCGCTCAGACGCCCGACTGTGGCACTTCTTTTAAAGCCCTTTATGTGGTGTCGCTCAGACGCCCGACTGTGGCATTTCTTTTAAAGCCCTTTATGTGGTGTCGCTCAGACGCCCGACTGTGGCATTTCTTTTAAAGCCCTTGATGTGGTGTCGCTCAGACGCCCGACTATGGCATTTCTTTTAAAGCACTTTATGTGGTGTCGCTAAGACGCCCAACTATGGCATTTCTTTTAAAGCCCTTTATGTGGTGTCGCTCAGACGGCCGACTGTGGCATTTCTTTTAAGGCCCTTTATGTGGTGTCGCTAAGACGCCCGACTGTGGCATGTTTGTTATTTATTTCATAATTTTAATATTGCTATGATGTTGCATATTCATAATTAGCATGCTTGTATGCATCAGAGTTTTATTTATCTTTTGCGACTGACGTCATGAGCATAAAATATTTTTCAGCACATCATTGTTATATTATACCTATGTTCATAATGTTTGCGAGTACATTCAAAGTACTCACTGGCTTGTCCCTGGCTATTGTCTTGGCCAGATTTTCTTGCGCGGAGAGGAGTGACCGTGCCAACAGTCCCGGAACCTAAACAACGGTCATAGCAGCCTTGCGAGGATAGGAGCTAACCTGGTCAGCTGTTCCTGTGGAAATTGGAGTCCCAAAGACACTGATGATCCACAAACCACTTCCGCCGTCAACCATTAGAAACCATTTGTTGTACTCACAGGCCAGAATGGTCTTGTACTACATATTTTGTATTTCTACTTGGAATTTCTATATCAAGTTGGTGCCTCATCAGCTAACAGTTATCCTGGGGCTGGTGAGCACAAGGGCCATTTTTTGGAAATTAATACCCGGAGAATCGGTCCCCACAGTCGCTTTTTTTGTCATGCATGTACATCCATGACGATTTTATGACAGAATCAAGATAGTCTTACATGTGCTGTCGTAGAACTGTTCCATGACATTACCAAATTTATCATCATGGAAGTGTCCACTTCCATGATGATAAATCATGCGTCACGGAAGTGCTTCCGTCAAGGGTGACCGACATGGGCATCCACCATAATGGAATGTCGTTAAGTTATCGGGTCGGGTTTTGGATCCGATAACCCATTAACAGCCCCGACCAATGGGGATTTTCCACGTGTAAAATCATCATTGGCGGGAGGAAACACGTGTCGGCTCATCGTTGGGACAAATGTCATCCACTCATTGGACGGAAGGTGCCTATGATACGTCAACACATCGCACGGCCCAACAGAGGCCCATTCTTGTGAAAAGGCCGGCCCGTTGGACTTGGTCAAAAGGTGGCATGCCGGCCCATGGAAAGCCTGTAAATGGCTTGTTCGCATATAGCCCATTTACAGCCCGCTAACCCAAGGCCCGTTACGCCCTATCCAAATTAGGCCCAGTAGCGTCATCTGGGCCATCCAATATGATTCCAGGCTGTTTTCACTTCTAGCCCATGTATGGCCCATGACGTCTTTCGGCCCATATGAGGCCCTTTGTAACTCTTGGCCTATTAACGGCCCGTGGTGAAACTGGCCCGTAATGAACAGTGTATCACTTTACACCCATTAACGGCCCATGGTGAAACTGGCCCGTAATGAACAGTGTATCACCTTAAACCCCTTAACGGTCCGTTATTCCGTTGGGTCATTTCCAGCCCATGTTATCTTTCGGCCTTCTCAGAGCCCATTTATTCTTGGGCTCATTTCCAGCATTCATTTACTTATGGCCCGTTACTGTCATTTTCTTCTCATGGGCCAAATTCAGCCTGTGGTTACAGTCGGCCCGTTTGTGGTCCATTAATACGTTGGGCTATTTTCATAGCATCGTCAAATACGTCCTATTAACGATGGCCCGTTATGGTCGGCCCATGAACGGACGATTCCAACTCTAGCCTGTTTACGGCCATAATGCGGTCTGCTTGGCCCATGTTTGGCCAATCGATCATACGGCCCATATAAGGCCCATTGATGATACGGCCCGCAAAAGGCCCATTGTTTCTATGGCCCGTAGAAGGCCCATTATTTCTATGGCCTGTAGAAGGCCCACTGTTTCTACGGCCAGTAGGAGGCCCAGTGTCACTACAGTAAATATTAGCCCATGGTTATTGTGGCCTAGTTTTAAAAAATAGGTTATTGCAGCCACTACCAAACCGCGGAAAAAGAACTGCAATGACTACAAGCAAACAAATAAACAAGACAACAAGGAAATAAATAAGCAAGCAACTAACGCTAGGCTATCACGGCTATTACACAAATTACATCCACTGGGCATCAAAGTTCGCCACCAGTGCAAATATAGGGAACAAAGCAGCATATCATATACACTGGTTGTCAAAGTTGGCGACCAGCACAAATAAACGCCGCAGCAAAACAAATCCAGAACTGAAACCACTTCAGAAGATATCAAGAAACAATATCCTGGGTACCCATAATGCTGGCAAGATGCTTAGCAAGATTATTAACTTTCTCTTGTTTGGCGCTTAAATCCTCCAGCGCTTGCTGTTGCACCAGGAAATATGCATCTGAATTCTGCAGGGACTTCCTTAGTCCTTCAACTTCCTGTCGCAGCACATCTGATCGATGTCTTTCAACTTGAAGTTGTGACTCAAGAAGACGAACTGATTCAGGCAGCGAGTTCGAAGAGCTTGTGCCAGCAGTAGTGGCCAGTAACTCGAACACTACATCAAGACAGGACTTTTGGGTTCTCTCACTATCGTCAAGATAGTGAGTATCAGCTTTCTTGGAGACCAATAGGGATGTCTCACTATCTTGAACCTTATCTGCATTACTTCCTTTACCATTGGATAACGCGATAGTGTTCTCCAATATTTTGTCCGCATTCTAAAAGAGAAACAAGCAGACACATCACATGTTTACCATGTTGTATATGAAACTCATTTTGGTAAGTGAGTTCAGTAGTGAAGTGGACAGGATAACAGCATGAAAGAAACATATATCTATGTACCATGGTCACTTTATGGTCTATATCATTCGAGTTTTTGTTGCCAAATCAAGATAGAGACATAGTTCAAATAATATTTGTTCAAGACAAAGCAGAATAGATAGAATATAAGTGTGGGTAGCTATAGAGCAAAAACAACACTTGTAATGTGCATGACATGAGAACATAACTGTTGATTCGATTGAAACTGAAATCAACATAGAGCAGGTTACAACAACAAACTAGTTAAAGAAACAGGTTTAAAACATACCTGTTGCGCCATTGGAGTTTCAATTCCATCCTTCAAATTTGAATATAGTTGGTATGAGTAAATACAGTAATGCAAGAGCAAAGGAGTATGAACCATAGCTATAGAACCTGACCTGAGAACAAATCTTCTTCTCCTTTAAGCGTTGAGTTGGGATTCGGATTGGTGGTCCTCATGCTTTGGGCACTGTAGTTCCCTTACTAACTGCTAATGTTTGGGTGCTCTGTGGTGAAGACGGTGTTGTGTCAACTGGAACTGGGTTACTATATGTCAGGGTTGGGGTTAGAAGGGGTGTAGCTGGTTCTCTGTCCAACTAGGTAGGGGTACAATCTGTGAGAGTCTGGGTTATGTGTGGTGGATCTGGTCCTTGGGCAAGTACAACCGTGGTTCTATATGCATCAACTGGTAGCACTATCTTTTCTGAAGACCGTGTTGTTACTCAATTAGATACTGCCATCACACTCTCCAATTCAAATGGCTGATAAACAAGAAAAGTAATTGAAAGTATAGACATTGTATGAAAGACAGGTGCAATGGATAGTGGGCAATAAAAGAGGGCATGAAATAATTCATATTTATGTTGTCTAACCAAACAGGATAGCATGACACAATTTCACATATATGATGGCTAACTAAATAGGATAGCATGACACAATTTCACATTATGATGGCTAACTAAAAAGATGGAAAGACATAGTTCAAAATATGAGACTATGTAAATAGGATAAAATGACATAACTATATAATGTGTTTATTAAATAGGTTGGCATGCCATAATTCACATACATTCACGGATAGAATGCCATAATTGAAAATATGTTGACTGTAAACACTAAACAGGATGAGATGATATAACTAGATGATGTCTTTATTAGATGGGTTGCCATGCCATAATTCAGATAGATGATGTGTATGTACTATGTAAACATGATGGCATGATATAATTCAAATATATGATTTATATAGTAAGCAAGTAAGCAGATGGCAATCCATATATGATGTAAAAACTAAGCAATGCAAGACAACATGCATGACATGGGTAATATAACCCTGCCAAGTTTGAGCATAGACCTCAGGGGGGAAATAGGACTGGTCATCAGTCTCTGAATCCTCCTTTGAGGAGCTCTCTGTAACTAGCCAGATGTCTGCTTCAGCATGTAGCATTGTCTGCTCTGAATACCTTGTTTTCACTCCAGATACTTCCATCACCGCTTCAAATGGCTAATGCACAGGAAGAGTAGTTGAATATACAAACATTGTCGACAAATGGAACATGTAATACAAAAAAATGATAGCATGATATAATTCACATACATGATGATTGGCTAAACAGCATGGTATTGCATAATTCACATATATAATGCCTTTGCAACAACATAGCATTGTATAATTCACATACGTAATGTCTTGCAACAAGATGGCAATGCATAATCCACATATATGGTAATTAGACAATGAATAGGTGGCATTCACACAAAGCATGTCTAAACTAATCAAATGACATAGCAATGCGAGACACCATACGCATGATATGAGCAACATAACCTTGCCAAGTTAGAGCATACACCTCGGGGGGAATAGGACTGGTCATCTGTCTCTGAATCCTCCGCTATCCGTAACCAGCGAGATATGCGCTTCGTCAGATAGCATAGTCTGCTCTGAAGACCTTGTTTTCACTCTAGAATTTGCCATCACCGTGTCAAATGGCTGATGCACACGAAAAGCAGTTGAATGTACTAACATTGTTGACAAATGTAATATGTAACGAAAAAAAGGATGGCCTGATATAATATACATATAAGATGACTGGCTAAGCAGGATGGCATTGCAAAATTCACATATATGATGCCTGGCTAAACAAGATGGCATTGCATAATTCACATAAACGATGAATAAACTAAATAGATGGCATTCGCACAAAGGATGTCTAAACTAAGCAGATGACATATTTGACGTATAAAGTAAGCAATGCAAGACACCATATGCATGATATAACCAACATCAGCATGCCAAGTTAGGAGGTAAATAGGAGTTGTCTTCTCCTTCTGAATCCCCCTTAGAACAAATATCTTCCTCTCGATTACAATCCGAAATGCGTGGAGGGGGGGCTGCCTTTGGGCCTACCATGGAGCGACATCTGCATGAAATTTTATTGCCACGCAAGGCTCATCTCTTTTGCTCTACATGTTCAGTTCCATTGTTTACAATAAATGTCATGCATAGGAATAAAACATAGTGAGATTATGTAAGGAGTGCATGCAGAAATCCAGAGTGATGGTACCAACCTGTGGATAGACCCAAAACCAATAATAGCAGGCAGATAATGGCTTTAGTTAAGAAATACAGATAATGGCTTCTTTACTGTTTGTTTCCCACCCAACATGAAACTCATAGTAGACACTGGAGATTAACCAGATAGTAGATAGATACTATTGATAGCGGCCCCGATATGTACCCCACAACCATTTAAAAACTCAAGTTTGACCATTAGTTTGGAGCTAACTCAGAGTCTAATTGGTGAACAAGACGATAAAGTAGCATGTAATATTAAGCGATGCATAACATAAGGAGAGACGAAAGAGTGCGACCTCTCTTGCGGACCCGTGTAGTCCTCGAGGTCATCTGCTTGGTTGATGATGGTAATGCAGTTTTCATGGCTCCCGGCAGCGGGGAAGAAGATCTGAGGCGGAGAAAGACAGTCTAGAGGCCGGATCCCTGTTGTGCTGGACCCTTCAATCGTTGGAGCAGCTGAGCTGGGGTGGACGACGGCGCAGCAGGAGCGGGACAAACCACACAAGGTTTTCATTGACAACTATCTCTAAGAGAAGTAATTCTGTAAGTGCTCATTTGAATTGGAGGATTCCAACAATGCAGGGATAGGAAATAGACAGGAATAGGATATGAATGCACGTGCAAAACAAAGAATTTAAGAACACAGGATTTCTGCCAATCTGGGTATTTGATTCACAACAATTGGAAGATCACAGGATGCAAAGAAGCATGGTGAGATTAAGTCAAACCACAAGAAAATGTACGGTTATACTGCTATTATGCTACTATCTCTTAGTCTTGTGCTTCATGAATAGGAATTTGAAAAGGAGGACAAGTGAAAATTAAAATTCCTACATTTTTTCTTTCAAGGAAACACTAAAGAAAGAAATCCGTGTGCTCAGTGGACAATATATATAACATGTAGAGTAAAAAAGAGATGCAACAAGTGTACAACCTCTTTGGCGAAGCCATGTCGATCTCAGCGTGATTGGGTTGGCCGGTGAGGATGCTCCGGATGACTTTGCTGTCGGAGGAGGGGAACAAGATCTTAGGCATCTGGAGATGCAGCCCGAGGTACTGCCCCGCTGTGATGGAGGTGTTCGTCGTTGGAGCAATTCCGGTGAGTTGTACGACGCCGAGGCTGAAGCAGGACAAGAGAGACAACGAACAATGTTAACCTGAGTGGAATTCTAATAGCATCTCCAATGCATGACATAAAATACATAACCACAAAGTGCTAGATGTAAAATACATCAGCCACTCATCTCTAAACTTAACTGTCGAAACTAAATTTAACTATCGAAACTGAACTTAACTATCGAAACTGAATTTTGCTGTCGAAACTGATCGCACTAGCAAGGTGAGGCTACATGTCGGTTGATTGACTTTTTCATCTCTGGTCAGTCGATTTTGCAGCCGTTGGATACGAAATCAAGGGCCTGCAGTTCATCTTCAACCTCCACCCCCCTGAGCCGCCAGCCACCACCGGCCAAATAGCAGCCCCCCGCTGCCCGCGGCCGGCGGTGCACCGCCCCGCCCGCCCCGAAAACACTCAACGCTGCCGGTCTGCCGCTGCCCCGGCCATCGTTCTAGCCCCCCCTGTGCCGAGCTTTTTCACCGGCGATCCCCACGCCACCACCGGCGACCACCGCCCCCACCCTGAACCCTAAGATAGATAGTGGGGTACCTCTCCGGTGAGCCCCCCTCCCCGCTGCGGCTGGTTCTTCCTTCACCCCGGCGAACCCCCCCCCCCCCACCCCCTGAAAATCGACTAACCCAAAATTCGATTCAGTCGACTGAAGTGTTGCTAAATCGGAGCAGCATCGCAAGAAAGAGCGAGAATAGCAGTGTGAGCAAGAGCAATAGCAAGAGCAGACCAGGCAGGGGACCGAGAGCAAGAGTAGAGCAGCAACGCGAGCGAGAGCTAAAGCAGCAGAAGCTCCTACTGATGTGGACATCGCCGCCGAGTGAACGACACCATGGAGGAAGTGGCCGGCGACGCTGCCGTGGATGGAGCTACGCCATGTCGGCTCGGGACCGAGCGCCGGCAGCACCGTGAAATCGAATCAAGAAGAAAATGCGGTGATTAGTGTACAACCTCTTTGGTGCTGCCGATTAGGCCGCACCTTCATCCGAGGAACGGTGATGATGACGCTCTTCCGGTGGTGCAGGTGAAGAGAGCGGTGTGGGAATGGTGGTGGCCCGAAAAACGAGGGGAACGTCGGGTGTCATGACCGGTTTTTCAATAAAATACTTATTGAGAAAATCGATCCTTAGATCCCAGTATAGGAAAAGTCATCCTCACTGGTAGACAAGCACTTGATAAACAGAGGACCAGTAGCATTAATATATTATAGGGTTGAGCTGAGGCTGCTCAACAAATTATTACAAACTCGCCAATATCTTACATAAGGGCGGTTATGACACAGGGGTGTGGTGACATGCTACTAGCTCGAGATAAAAGTGGTGGTGGATAACTTGACTCCTAACTGGCAGTTCATCGAGCGTCGAGGTGAGGCTCGATGAATTTATTTCTGGGGTGGCAAAAGCGGATATAATACAGTGACAGAATGCAGGATCGCACGGGACTGACTGGGACTCCTCTAGGCGTCGGACTCGCTATCGAACTCTTCATCCATGAGATCGCCTTCATCAACATCTGGCCAAATCAACAAGCCAGGTGAGTACTTTGAAAGTACTCGCAAGACAGTTCGGACAAATGATATAACAAATGCATGCCTGAATGCGTCATGAGCAAAAGATAATAATGCTCATCCCAAAATAAAGATTTGACAAGTGAAACAAATAACTGAGACCGATCGGGTGTCTGGAGCGACGCCTCGAAAGATAAACAAATAAATCTCATGCCACAGTCGGGCGTCTAAGCGACACCACATAAAGGGCTTATAAAAGAAATGCCACAGTCGGGCATCTAAGCGACACCACATAAAGGGCTTATAAAAGAAATGCAACAGTCGAGCGTCTAAGCGACACCACATAAAGGGCTTATAAAAGAAATGCCACAATCGGACGTCTGAGCGACATCGTAGAAAGGGCTTGAAAAAGAAATGCCACAGTCGGACGTCTGAGCGACATCGCAGAAAGGGCTTGAAAAAGAAATGTTACAGTCGGACGTCTGAGCGACATCGCAGAAAGGGCTTGTAAAAGAAATGCCACAGTCGGACGTCTGAGCGACATCGCAGAAAGGGCTTATAACAAATGTAAATAACAAGTATGCCACAGTCGGACGTCTGTGCGACATCACAGAAAGGGCTTATAACAAAAGTAAATAACAAGTATGCCACTGTCGGACGTCTGCGCGACATCACAGAAAGGGCTTGTAACAAAAGTAAATAACAAGTTAGTCCATCCATAGGAATAAACAATTAACTGGATTTAACACACATGTAATCCACCGGGTTTTGTCACCAAGACTGATATCTGACAAGATAAGATGAGTACAGTACTTGGACAAGTACAAGATGATTTAAAGGATTTGTGACTCTGTAGAGTTTGTACTAACTGACCACAGCCAACGGATTTCCGTAGTCATGAAGGACTAGTTCCGTTTACGGTATTTTGGTAGAAACACATTTAACTAGTACACACCCATTCCACCTCACGATGCCAGGAATCACCCTAGACAACATCCAAGAAAAACTTTGAGACGGGGAGGTCACAACCTTGAATAGCATGGGATCAAATTTGTATACGCGCACGCTAAGGGGTGCCCCCCTCTCGGTCCCAACCGGAAACACCCATGCCCCCTGACCGGATGACGGGCTTTAATCCAGGGCCATGGAACCCTCATCCCGGCCTCTCTATTTGGTGTGTACCAGGGAAATGGTTTGCAACTTACTAAGCCATATTCCTTGCGGAAAACATGTGGCAGTACAGGAATGGAAATGAATGGGAATGTGATTTGATTCACGATAACACTGAAGTCAAATGGACTGGCGTAAGTCTGGCATGTCACAACACTACCATCTTACCCATCCTCATGCCATCTCATGGCCATGCCAATACGTATCCAACAACATATGGCTTTCCGAAACATACTTTCCACTTCTGTGCATGAAATATAATATACAAGAGATGATCATAACCATGCCATGATACTCCTAAATGCAAACATGCAACAAACACTTCATCAAATCAAGAGTTCAAACATGCTTGCCTGGTTCGGAGTAGTCGGAGTCTAACTGGGTGAAGTTTGCGGCTCCGTCACCTCCTCCGGTATCTACGGTATAAGAAAATATGCACGTAACGTAAATACCGCGAGGTGCACAAAAATACTCGAAAAAAATTCTCAATTAAATCTGATAAAAAACTAGACACAATTCTAAAGAGAACATGAAAAGAATCAAACAAAAATACTTTTCTGTTTAAAAGTTATAAGAGTTTTAGTTGAGGGACCTTTCTATAATGAAACAGAAAACTCCCAGGGGGTTCAGCAGAAAATCCAGAAAACGGTTCGTTTAAAAGAAAAGACTGAGAGGCTGACAGGCGGGCCCCACCCATAAGGTTTGAAAATTCAAACGAGGGAAAGAGGGCGCGACGGCGCCCGAGAGATGCGGTGGTCGCCGACAGCGATCCACGGCGGGGCAGGGGGATCGGGTGGTACCTCCGTGATCAGTACGTCCTTCCGCGTCTGTGGGTGGTGGTGGTGGTCGCCGGCGAGCACTGTGTCAACGGTGGCCCTTTCTCCGGCGGACGGTGGTTTGGGTCATCATGGATCTCGCCGGAGTGAGCTGTGGGGGTCAAATTGGAGTGGGGGTTAGCCTCCTAGAGGTGGTACGAGGCTACGAGCAAGAGTAGGGCGGTGGAGGAGTTCTCACCGAAGAGAACATTGCCGGAGCCCGAGGCGGACGGAGGTGGCCGGAGTTGAGGAAGAAGGGCCCCTCGAGGCTCTTCCAGTGGCTAGGCGGGGTCTGGTGAGGTGGTGGAGTTGTGCGGGGGCGAGAGCAAGCTCAGGGGTGCTATTTGTAGTCGGCCCGAGGCGGTTGCCGTGAACGGATAAGTCTAGCGAGCGATTACGGCGGCACTGTGGCTGGACCGTTGGATTAGGGTCTTGACCATCGACTAGACGAAGCACTGGTGCCATTCCAGTGTCCAACTCAGCAAGGAAGGGGTGGTTACGGCATGTCCTCGACAGAACGGCCGCACGGCACGTCAGTGGCAGAGAACGCGCTGTGTGCGTGCCAGGCCACGACGACGGTGTTGCATGCATGTGCTGGCAAGGAGATGGCCACGCGGAGCTCTCAGGAGGTTTGGGCGGTGCCGAACGGTGTTATGCCGCAGTGTGTCCCCTTGTCGGCCGTTACGGTGGTTCTGCCACCGCAAGACACGCCGGCGCAGGCGGGCCAGGGCGCCACCGACGCCAGGAATGAGCCAAGCGCGCATGTGGAGCTCCAGACAAGGAGGACAGGCTGTGAGCAACGTGCCAAGTGCACAGTTTACATGTGACTGAAACTCTGATGAAGAAACGACACTAAATACTGAATTTTACTGAATATGAACAGTAACAATGCATGCCAGGTGTTCGACAGAATGATTTTGGCATGTGGGGATTTTTCCTTGAGCTGGTTTTTGGTGGAGTGGTCTCTCATTGCAACTAGAGGTTGCCTGAATTTTGGTGGATTTTTTGGAGAAGTGGAAATATGAATTTCACCAAATTTGACAAATCTAGTCGAAACTAGAGGTTGAATTTTGAAAATTTTGAAAGGAAGAAGAGTGGATCATGATGGTTCTAGGTTGTGGGTGCTAAGGACTATCCAGAGGAGTTGAGTTGAGATCAAAAATCAAAGGCATTAAGGTACTTGCTTTGCAAATTACCTAGGCTCAAAATCAAGGACATAATTGTTTTGGGACAAGAAATAAATGAGATAAAATACAAAAATGGATTTAACTAGTTGGGATAGAATGTTTGGGTTGCCCCAAAGTGGAAGGAGGGGTTTTGGGAAATTTTTACCATAGGAGGCATGGTAAAATCAAGAAAGAAACAAAACCAAAGACAAGCCCAAAACAAAAAGGTTTTCTTTTTGAAAACAAAAACCACAAATATTTTGGAGTGTCACAGCACCTACCCCCTTAGGAAAAATCTCGTCCCCGAGATTTCTGCTGATCCTTAAACAGGTGTGGGTGCTCTGTCCGAAGAAAATCCTCTCTCTCCCAAGTTGCTTCACTCACGGTATGTTTGCTCCACTGAACTCTGAAAAACTTGATGGTTTTCTGTCGGGTCCTCCTCTCAGACTCTTTGGTGAGGTCTGGTTACACGTTAATATTGGGTGCTCCCGATAGGTGAGGTCTAGTTGCACGTTAATATTTTCATGCGATAGGTGAGGTCTGGTTGCACGTTAATATTTTCATGCGATACTTGCTTCTCTGGGTTGCTCACATACTTTCTCAACTGTGAGATGTGGAACACGTTGTGGATATCGGATAAATCCCCGGGTAGGTCTAGCTGGTAGGCTACCGTGCCTCTTCGGGCCACTATACGGAATGGTCCGATGAATCTTGGTGCTAGTTTTCCCTTAATCCTGAATCGCTGCAAACCCCTCATAGGAGAAACTCTTAGGTATACAAATTCTCCGGGTTCAAAACTGATTTCCCGATGCTTTCGATCGTAATAACTCTTTTGCCGACTTTGAGCTGTCTTGAGTCAATCTCTGATCGTCATAACTTTCTCTTCAGCCTCTTTGAGCATATCTGGGCCGAAGATGTGGCTGTCCCCTGTTTCTGACCAGTTTAGCGAGGTACGACATCTTCTCCCATATAGAGCTTCAAAGGGTGCCATCTGCAAGTTGGCTTGATAACTATTGTTGTATGCGAACTCTGCATATGGCAAGCTTTCTTCCCAACTAGTTCCGTATGTGAGGACATAGGCTCTCAGCATGTCTTCTAGAATTTGGTTTACGCGTTCAGTTTGCCCATCAGTCTAGGGGTGGTATGCGCTACTGAATGATAGTTGGGTTCCCAGTGCCTGTTGTAGGTGATCCCAAAATCTAGAGACGAACTGTGTGCCTCTGTCAGATATGATAGTCTTTGGGACTCCATGCAGGCAGACGATACGGGCAAGATAAAGTCTGGCCAGTCTCTGAGTGGTGTAAGTTGTCTTCACCGGAATAAAATGTGCCACTTTGGTTAACCTGTCGGTTATGACCCATATGGCATTATTTCCATGTCGTGACCGTGGTAGTCCAACAATGAAATCCATTCCAATCTCGTCCCACTTCCACTCGGGTATCTTGTTTGGCTGTAACAGCCCGGCTGGTTTCTGGTGCTCGGCCTTGATGCGTTGACAAGAGTCACAACATGCAATGAACGTGGCTATGTCTCTCTTCATACCGTGCCACCAAAAATTTTCCTGAAGGTCTTTGTACATTTTTGTTCCTCCAGGATGGATTGAATACGGAGTGGTGTGGCTTTCAGACAGAATCTACTGTTCGAGGTCCTTGATATTTGGTATGCAGAGTCTCTCTCTGTACCACAATATTCCTTGCTCATCTACGTTGAATTCTGAGGCCTTGCCCAAACTTACTTTCCTTTTTATGCCATCAATACTGGGGTGTCCATGCTGAGCCTCCTTGATCTTCTCCATCAGGGTAGGCTGTATTTCCAAATTCGACACACTGCCTTCGGTGACCATTATTAAATTAAGTTTGGCAAATTCCTGTTGAAATTCTGGCCTCAAATTTGGCATGCTGACGTTGTCCGTGCTGGGATTCCGACTAAGGGCATCTGCCAGAACATTTGCCTTTCCGGGATGATAGTGGATTCCAACATCATAATCCTTCACCAACTCCAACCAGTGTCGTTGCCGTAAATTAAGTTCCGGCTGTGTGAAAATATACTTAAGACTCTTATGGTCTGTGTATATTTCACAACGGTTTCCCAGTAGGAAGTGTCTCCATTCCTTGAGTGCATGGATGACCGCTGCCAATTCTAAGTCATGAGTGGGATAATTCTCCTCATGCTTGCAAAGTTGTCTGGAGACATACGCAACTACCTTGCCTTCTTGCATCAATACGCATCCGAGGCCTTTCCAGGATGCGTCACAATATACCTCAAAATTCTTGTGTATGTCTGGCACAATTAATACTGGTGCCATTGTTAATTTTCTTTTTAGCTCTTGGAAGCTTCTCTCACATGCTTCCGTCCATTCAAACTTCTTGCCTTTCTTGAGCAACTGCGTCATTGGCTTTGCTATGGTGGAGAATCCTTCAATAAATCTCCGATAATAGCCTGCCATTCCCAAGAAACTCCGTACGTCCGTTATGTTAGCTGGTGGTTTCCAGCCAAGTACGGCCTTGACCTTTTCCAGGTCTACTGCAATACCTTCTTGGGTTAGCACGTGACCCAGAAAACCCACCTGTCTTAGCCAAAATTCACATTTGCTGAATTTGGCGTATAGTTGATGTTTCCTGAGTTTTCCGATTACAATGCTGAGATGCTCGGCGTGCTCTTCTGGTGTTTTGGAGTATATCAAAATATCATCGATGAATACCACAACAAACTTGTCCATATACTTCATAAATACTTTGTTCATGAGGTGAACAAAATATGCGGGGGCGTTGGTTAGCCCAAATGGCATTACTGTGAACTCATACAGTCCATATCTGGAAGTGAAGGCTGTCTTGGGAATATCTTCTGTTCGCACTTTTAATTGGTGGTATCCTGATCTCATGTCAATTTTTTAGAAGACTTTGGCTTGTGCGAGCTGATCAAATAAATCATTTATTCGGGGCATTGGGTATTTGTTCTTGATTGTGACCATGTTAAGAGCTCGATAGTCAATACACAATCTCAGTGTTCCATCCTTTTTCATGGCAAATAAAATTGGAGAACCCCACGATGAGGAACTGGCTCGTATGTATCCTTTCTCCAATAATTCTTTTATTTGCTTCTTCAATTCTACCAATTCGGATGGTGCCATTCTATATGGTTTCTTGTAAATGGGAGCGGTTCCAGGTGCTAGCTCAATGCTGAATTCTATCTCTCTGTCTGGTGGCATGCCTGGTAGTTCTTCTGGAAATACGTCTAGAAATTCACACACTACTGGAACCTTGTTCAGCTCAGAAACGTCCACCTTCTTTAATCTCGGTTGCCGAGGTATTTGTCTTTCTCTGGCTGAAACTTTTATTGTCTTCCCGTGATGGTGTGTGAGAATCACGGTCCGGTTGAAGCAGTCAATAAAACCCTTGTTGGTGGTTAACCAATCCATCCCTAGGATGACATCCAGTCCTTTGCTTTCCAATACAATAAGGTTGGCGTAAAACTTCAATCCTTCAAATTCAGTAACCACACCTTGACAATAACTCTGGGTCACTTGCTTAATTCCAGGGGACTTGATGGTCATCGATTTTTCCAAGGGAAGCATCGAAAAATTATTTTGCAAAGCAAAACTCTTCGAAATGAATGAGTGAGAAGCTCCAGGATCAAACAAAACCATGACAGGTATTGTGTTGACATGGTACGTACCGACTACGATATCTGGGGCGTTCTGTGCTTCCTCTTTTGTCACGTGGTTCAGGTGACCCTTCCGGTGGTTGTTATTGAGGTTGAAATTGTTTCGCTTGGGCGCTGAATTATTGCCACCATTGTTAGGCTTCGGGGTTGTGTTTCTTGGCTTGGGGCATTGCTTGGCATAGTGCCCTTCTTCTCCACAAGCGTAACAAGTAACGCCTGGGCGATATGTGAACTCCTTGTCTCTGGCATGGAAATTCTTGATTGGGCGTGAATTATTCGTCGGGGTTTTGTGTGTACCACCCCTCTGAATTTCCGTCTTGCTCCTATGGTTGCGAGCAAAAGTAGACTGGTCCCTTTTTCGTTTGCGGAAATCTTCCAGGCTGCGTCGCTCATTTTCCAGAGTAATGGCCTTATCCACCAGTGTTTTAAAATATGGGAAGGTATTCACAACCAGCTGACATTTAAGCGCGGGTGCCAGGCCTTCCATGAATTTTTCCATCTTCTTGCTCTCGGTCATGCGCTCTTCATTTGTGTAGGGCGACAGCAGAGTGAATTGGCTAATGTATTCTGACACAGTCATGGTCCTTTGCTTGAGGTCATCAAATTCTCTCTTCTTGATTTTCATAACACTCTTAGGAATGTGTGCCACAAAAACCTTATTTGAAATCCTCCCAGGTTATTCCATTTTCGTCGGGGTGCATGTGCAGGAAGTTTTCCCACCACGATGCAGCTGCTCCTGTGAGATAATGCGGTGCATACAATACTTTTTCATGGTCTTAACACTATGCAATAATTAATTTTCTCTCCATGTCTCGAAGCCAGTATTCGGCCTCAAGCAGCTTGTCAGTATGAGAAAATGTTTGGGGACGCGTTTTCTGTAACTCAGATAACTTGGATTGCTGCTGATACTGACCACTGTTATTTCCCATATTGATGAATTGGTTCATCATTTCCTGGTGTTGTTGCTGACTCTGTTCATACAGACGACACACTTGGGTAAATGTTGTTTCACTGTCCTGTTGACTTGTCTGTCCCTGAGTGAAATTGTGGTTTGGTGGTGTGCCATAATTCTCTTCGGGCTGATTCGGCATAGAGCGCGTCCACGGACGAGACATCTTTCACTCTGGGTATATATTTTGTGAAACTCGTAAGACAAGAAAGAGAGTTGCGACAGCCAATAAAATCACACAAAAAGCTCCAGGATTTTTTTTTGAAAATACACGATTGCGCGCGGAGAAGGACTATTACATATCTTACACGCATGCATAATTATACATTACATCACTCAGGATATGCGTACATAATCCTGACATGTTATTGAAACTAGTGCACTTCTCCATTTCCTACATGATGCGCAAACAAGCTACTTCTCACAACCTATGTACATATACACATATTACACAAGTCGGAACATTGCATGGCGTCTAATCGCACTCAATCGGAGATGGTGAGGATCTCCCTTGGCCTGCCGAGGGTGAGACGCAGTGATGCTGGGGAATCGACCTCCTCCTCACTAATAGGTTCCAGACGAGAAACGCTGTGCGGAGCTGATGGAGCAGGTGCCATAGGCGGAGTAACCTGAATATGAGTGGGCGGAATAGGTGGAGTAGCACGCATGGGAGTGGGTGCAATGAGTGGTACAACGCGAACGGGAGTGGGTGCAATGAGTGGTACAACGCGAACGGGAGGGGGTGCAATGAGTGGTGCAGCGTGAACGGGGGTGGGTGCAATAGCCTGGTTGAATTCCTCAGTGGTAGGCAGACGACGAGCAGTGGTGAGAATGGTAGGTGAATGAGAAGCTGAGGACGAGGTAAAAGTCAGCGGTGGAGCAGTGTGCATGAGTTCCCTTCTGTTGGCGGCACAGCCATGGACTGAGTCCATGCATGCAGCTACGAGGTTGTCCACCATGCTGTCGAAGGCTGCCTCCAGGGCTCGGAGGTACTCGACAAGCATCTCAAAAGCCTTGTCTCGCTCTCCTCTGGGGCAAGAGAATGAGTAGTGACAGGTGTATGGCACGTGGCATGGAAGGTAGCGGTAGCGACGGGTCTTCATTGCAGGTAGGACATCCCGAAGACGAGCTATCAACTCGCGGGCAGCCATCTGCATAGCATGTCTTTCTGTAGGCATGGCTCTCCCCAAGAATCAGAAGCGGCGCATCTCAGCACGCCCTCCCCTGAATTGCGCCGCGGCCTGGTGCATGGTCAGACAGTCGTTGATCTTGTGTGGATAAAGTGTGAAGATTGGGCGCACGGATGGCCCCATCACGACCTGAACGATGAAGGAGAGGAGTTTTACGAACCCCTCAGGCACGTTGATGAACATCTATGACTCACAATCGTTGCCAGCCTTCTACAAAAGTAGGCAAAAATTCTGACTGAGCAGATCATAAATTTTATGCTGACTGTCAGAAAAATGACTACATTTGTAAGAACATGAATGAATTCTATCGTGCTGATGACCGATTAGCGATCACACCTAGTGGCTTCCTACAGTCAGCCTGGCTCTGATACCAAGTCTGTCATGACCGGTTTTTCAATAAAATACTTATTGAGAAAATCGATCCTTAGATCCCAAGGAAAAGTCATCCTCACTGGTAGACAAGCACATGATAAATAGAGGACCAGTAGCATTAATATATTACAGGGTTGAGCTGAGGCTGCTCAACAAATTATTACAAACTCGCCAATATCTTACATAAGGGCGGTTATGACACAGGGGTGTGGTGACATGCTACTAGCTCGAGATAAAAGTGGTGGTGGATAACTTGACTCCTAACTGGCAGCTCATCGAGTGTCGAGGTGAGGCTCGATGAATTTATTTCTGGGGTGGCAGAAGCGGATATAATACAGTGACCAAATGCAGGATCGCATGAGACTGACTAGGACTCCTCTAGGCGTCGGACTCGCTATCGAACTCTTCATCCATGAGATCGCCTTCATCAACATCTGGCCAAATCAACAAGCTAGGTGAGTACTTTGAAAGTACTCGCAAGACAGTTCGGACAAATGATATAACAAATGCATGCATGAATGCATCATGAGAAAAAGATAATAATGCTCATGCCAAAATAAAGATTTGACAAGTAAAACAAATAACTAAGACCGATCGGGTGTCTAGAGCGACGCCTCGAAAGGTAAACAAATAAAACTCATGCCATAGTCGGGCGTCTAAGCTACACCACATAAAGGGCTTATAAAAGAAATGCCACAATCGGGCGTCTAAGTGACACCACATAAAGGGCATATAAAAGAAATGCCACAGTCGGGCGTCTAAGCGACACCACATAAAGGGCTTATAAAAGAAATGCCACAGTCGGACGTCTGAGCGACATCGCAGAACGGGCTTGAAAAAGAAATGCCACAGTCGGACGTCTGAGCGACATCGCAGAAAGGGCTTCTAAAAGAAATGCCACAGTCGGATGTCTGAGCGACATCGCAGAAAGGGCTTATAACAAATGTAAATAACAAGTATGCCACAGTCGGACGTCTGCGCTACATCACAGGAAGGGCTTATAACAAAAGTAAATAACAAGTATGCCACTGTCGAATGTCTGCGCGACATCACAGAAAGGGCTTATAACCAAAGTAAATAACAAGTTAGTCCATCCACAAGAATAAACAATTAACTGGATTTAACACACATGTAATCCACCGGGTTTTGTCACCGAGACTGATATCTGACAAGATAAGATGAGTACAGTACTTGGAAAAGTACAAGATGATTTAAAGGATTTGTCACTCTGCAGAGTTTGTACTAACTGACCACAGCCAACGGATTTCTGTAGTCATGAAGGACTAGTTCCATTTCCGGTATTTCTGTAGAAACACATTTAACCAGTACACACCCATTCCACCTCACGATACCAGGAATCACCCTACACAACGTCCAAGAAAAACTTTGAGACGGCGAGGTCACAACCTCGAATAGCATGGGATCAAATTTCTATACGCGTGCTCTAAGGGGTGCCCCCCTCTCGGTCCCAACCGGAAACACCCATGCCCCCTGACCGAATGACAGGCTTTAATCCAGGGCCATGGAACCCTCATCCCGGCCTCTCTTTTTGGTGTGTACCAGGGAAATGGTTTGCAACTTACTAAGCCATATTCCTTGCGGAAAACATGTGGCAGTACAGGAATGGAAATGAATGGGAATGTGATTTGATTCACGATAACACTGAAGTCAAATGGACTGGCGTTAGACTGGCATGTCACAACACTGCCATCTTACCCATCCTCGTGCCATCTCATGGCCATGCCAATATGTATCCAACAACATATGGCTTTCCGAAACTTACTTTCCACTTCTGTGCATGAAATATAACATACAAGAGATGATCATAACCATGCCATGAAACTCCTAAATGCAAACATGCAACAAACACTTCATCATATCAAGAGTTCAAACATGCTTGCCTGGCTCGGAGTAGTCGGAGTCTAACTGGGTGAAGTTTGCGGCTCCGTCACCTCCTCCGGTATCTACGGTATAAGAAAATATGCACGTAACGTAAATAAAGCGAGGTTCACAAAAATACTCGAAAAAAATTCTCAATTGAATCTGATAAAAAAACTAGAGAAAATTCTAAAGAGAACAGAAAAAGAATCAAACAAAAATACTTTTCTTTTTAAAAGTTATAAGAGTTTTGGTTTAGGGACCTTTCTGTAATGAAACAGAAAACTCCCAGGGGGTTCAGCAGAAAAATCCAGAAAACGGTTCGTTTAAAAGAAAAGACTGAGAGGCTGATAGGCGGGCTCCACCCGTCAGGTTTGAAAATTCAAACGAGGGAAACAAGGCGCGACGGCGCCCGAGAGATGCGGTGGTCGCCGAGGGGCAGGGGGATCGGGTGGTACATCCGTGAGCAATACGTCCTTCCGCGTCTGTGGGTGGTGGTGGTGGTCGCTGGTGAGCACTGTGTCGATAGTGGCCCTTTCTCCGGTGGATAGTGGTTCGGGTCGTCGTGGATCTCGCCGGAGTGAGCTGCGGGGGTCAAATTGGAATGGGGGTTAGCCTCCAAGAGGTGGTACGAGGCTACGGACAAGAGTAGGGCGGTGGAGGAGTTCTCACCGAAGAGAACGTTACGAGAGCCCGAGGCGGACGGAGGTGGCCGGAGTTGATGAAGTAGGGCTCTTCAAGTGGCTAGGCGGGGTTTGGTGAGGTGGTCGAGTTGTGCGGGGGCGAGAGCAAGCTCGGGGGTGCTATTTATAGCCGGCCCGAGGCAGTTGCCGTGAACGGATAAGTCTGGCGAGCGATTACGGTGACGCTGTGGCTGGACGGTTGGATTAGGGGCTTAAGCATCGACTAGACGAAGCACTGGTGCCATTCGAGTGTCCAACTCAACAAGGAAGGGGTGGTTACGGCCTGTCCTCGACGGAACGGCCGCACGGCACGTCGGCGGCACAGAACGCGCTCCATGCGTGCCAAGCCACGGCGACGGTGTTGCATGCGTGCGCTGGCAAGGAGATGGCCATGCGGAGCTCTCACAAGGTTTGGGCGGTGCCGAACGGCGTTATGCCGCAGTGTGTCCCCTTGTCGGCTGTTACGGTGGTTCTGCCGCCGCAAGACACGCCGGCGCAGGCGGGCCAGGGCACCGCCGACGCCAGGAACGAGCCAAGCGTGCGTGTGGCGCTCCGGATAAGGAGGAGGGGCTGTGAGGAACGTGCCAAGTGCACAGTTTACATGTGACTGAAACTCTGACGATGAAACGACATTGAATACTGAATTTTACTGAATATGAACAGTAACAGTGCATGCCAGGTGTTCGACAGAATGATTTGGTCATGTGGGGATTTTTCCTTGAGCTGGTTTTTGGTGGAGTGGTCTCTCATTGCAACTAGAGGTTGCCTGAATTTTGGTGGAATTTTTGGAGAAGTGGAAATATGAATTTCACAAAATTTGACAAATCTGGTCCAAACTTGCAGAGGTTGAATTTTGAAAATTTTGAAAGGAAGAAGAGTGGATCATGATGGTTCTAGGTTGTGGGTGCTAAGGACTATCTAGAGGAGTTGAGTTGAGATCAAAAATCAAAGGCATTAAGGTACTTTCTTTGCAAATTACCTAGGCTCAAAATCAAGGACAGAATTGTTTTGGGACAAGAAATAAATGAGATAAAATCCAAAAATGGATTTAACTAGTTGGGACAGAATGTTTGGGTTGCCCCAAAGTGGAAGGAGGGGTTTTGGGAAAATTTTACCCTAGTAGGCATGGTAAAATAAAGAAAGAAACAAAACCAAAGACAAGCCCAAAACCAAAAAGGTTTTCTTTTTGAAAACAAAAACCACAAATATTTTGGAGTGTCACATCGGGGCAGCTCCTTGGAGGTGGAGGACGGGGTGGCTGAACCGGCGGGGCACCGAGATCGACGATGGATCCTCATCCGGTACGGTGGATGAGGGACGTCGAGGTGTTGATGTGGACGACATCATCGGGGAAGAGGCTCCGGCTGGGTGGTGGACGGAGCAAGGTGTGGGGTTTCATCACGGGTTTTCGCGGCCTCGGTGTACGAATGGGTGGGCGGATGGTATGGCAGTGGGGAACCATGGCTTAGGGACGCGCTTGTCCAAAATATGGGGTAAGTTACGAAAGTACCCCCACCGATTTGAGGCGCTTCTTTCAGTTCAGGGGTACCACGGGCATTTTGCATGCCGGGATTTCACAGGAGGTGGGAGTTTTCGCGCGCGTTGTAATTTCGGAATAGCAAGGAGCGGGTTGAGATGGAGGGAGTTGTCGTAGCACAACGAGACAAAGATATAGCTTAAATATTTCGGGCTAACAAGGCGCGGGTTGAAATTTCCGGACAAGCCTAACGTGTACTGTACCAAATCAATGCGCACTACAAATGTCATTCAAAACTTTGAATTCATGTTATGTTCAATTAAAATATTTCGCTGCGTGTATAATGCATGCAACCTACTACTCAAATGAATGTTTTAGTGCATTCCAAATGTATATACTACCGCTTCAATATGAACTAAATTTGAATTCGTTTCTCTATTTGAATAAGATATACAGTAATGATTATTGTGAAGTCAAAGCATTTGAATTTGTTTCTCTATTTTAATAAGATCTACAATCATCATTATTTTCAAGTTAAACCATCGTTTGTGTATTATCTTCATGGCACACCACATGATTAGTCTCGAGTTACATATGAACTATGTGTACTATATGATCTCGAACTCGATTTTTTGAATCCACTTTATTTTGATTTCAAATCACATTACATTTCTAGCTCTAGCTAGATCTTCATAATCTAAACCATGTCTCATCTGTATAATGTGTTTATCACATTATGTATGGTGCCCCGCCCCCTACGCCTACAAGTATTTAGATGTGAATTGCAAACACCTCACATTACCACAAATTCAAATAAAATGTGAGAATGTTTGATATATAGTGTTGCTTAGATTGTTCGATATTTACTTGTAAGCTGCAAACTCCACACATTATCACAAATTCAAATAAATGTGAGATTGTTTGATGTGTAGTATGGTTTAGATTGTTCGGCATTTAGCTGTGAGTTGCAACCGCCATGCATTATCACATTATGGTATAACATGTGCACAACACGTGTATCAACGCTATATTCATGTATGCAATGTCACTACAAGAAATATGTCAACTAGTGACCTTTTGTCAGTGACCCTAGAAGAATTGGTAATAAATTTATGACCATTTTAGACCAATAGGTCAAAAGCGGGGGGGGGGGGCTCCAAACCCTAACCTATAACGACCATTCTGGTCAGAAAGGTCATAATGTCAATACAGGAAATGGTCATAAAGGGGGAAGCACTATCCACTGCCTCACGCCTAGCTGATAACGACCAATATAACATGGTCACTACACTTGATTTGGAATGAATTAGGATGATTAGGCAGCCACCTCAGCAACCTCGCTTATGTGTCACTGTCTAGGTGTCACCTTTGGTTAAATATTAATATTCAACAACAGATGGGGCACACACTGACATGCCGGAACTATTTGACAGGAGGGACCGACTGCTTAATTCGCCCAAAAAATGTGCACTAGCGGGGACTCGAACCCACGACCTCGCGCTTGCTTCACTCGTTCGGTACTGCTGGGATAGAGAGGGATTGTTGCTCTGGTATGAGAACTTATCTATACATTATATAAAACCACGGCTCTCTCCTATCAGTGACAAGTGGGGCCTTCCGACCAGGTGGCATCGAACAGAGCAACAATGACAGGCGGGAACCATTTGACAGGTGGGTGAGCCACTGACAGGTGGGTGAGCGAGAATTTAATTCCCTAAAAAATGTGCGCTTTAATTCCTAAAAAATGTGCGCTAGCAGGGACTCGAACCCACAACCTCGCGATGTTTAACTTGTTTGCTACCACTGGGCTAGAGAGGGATTGCTGCCCATCTAGCGGAATGGCTCTGTATATTATATAGAACATCAGTTGTCTCTTGCCAGGATTGGACAAAGCCAACACTTAGCCAATAATTTCCAGGCCTTCCGACAAGGTGGGCGGCGGGCTGCGGGCAGCGCCGGCGGCCGAAGCGACCAGCAGGGGCGGGGGCGACCGGTGGTGGGGCAGGAATGGCCTCACCGCAGTTGAACCTCTCCACAGCCTCGTCGCAGTTGCCTCGCCCACGGCCTCGCCGCAGGTGGCCTTGCCCACGGGCCTCGCCGCTCGCCTTGTCCACGACAGGAAATCGGCGGGGTGGGTGCGGGGCCGACAGCGGAAGCAAACCGGCGGGGGTGGAGGCAGGGCTGGCTTGCCGAAGTGACCAGCAGGGGCAGTGGGCGACCTGCGGTGGTGGGGGGGGGCCGTAGGAATGACGCCCACGCATGGAGATGCTCGCCGAGCATGGGGGACTCGCCGCCGCCGACCATGGGGGCTCGCCGCCGGCACAAGCAGACCCCACCCACGTATGCACTCCTTCCTCCCCCCTCTCCTCTCCCCTCTCTCCCTCTGTTGATGTCATTGATTTGATTGTTGATCTGTTAGGAGAATCTCCACACACACAACACACACTGATTTGATGTAGGTTTGTTGTAATCTTTGAAAAATCTCTTGGAAATGGCATTGATGAATTTGCTAGAAATTGTGAAGAGAATTTCTGTTGATGAAATTTTTAGGAGAATTGTTATTGATGAAATTGTTAAGAATTCTTTTTTAATTTAGTAAATTCATAGTGGTAAATTATGTTGTCATCTATCAATAGAACAGAGCTCTTTGTTCTATTTTGTCCAAGAGTAAATTGCGTTGATGAAATTGACGTTGTTCTTTCCCTGAAACAGGATCCTGAAATTATTGTTGCTCTCTGTTCTAAATTCCTGATTTATTTTTTCTATGAGTAAATAATGAATGATGAGTAAATAGGATCCTGATCCATTTGACTGATTCATGCCATGAGTAAATATTGAATGCTGATTTATTTTGTCCACCAAGTTGGACTAAAGTAGTGAGAAATTGGAAATAGTTGAATGTTGTGGTTAGGCAGTTAGCATATAAAGTTGGGTGCCATTACTTCAATCCATTTTCATTAATTAATGTTGATGCACTTAGATTGATTTGCTAAGTTGCAACAATTTGTTGTCTTTGGCAGATGGACAGAAGCTGGATTAGAAAAGGAGTTAGAAAGTTTTCGAAAGAACATATGAAAGGTGTTGATGATTTCATGGCATTTGTTCGGGAAAATTTTGCCAACGATGCTCACATTTTTTTCCCATGCTGCAAATGCCTCAACCATCCAATAATGGCTCAAGGAAGAGTGGAAGATCATCTGCTTCTTAATGTGATGTCCAGCACATATGATAGATGGACATATCATGGAGAACCTTTGGACAGTCAACCTCAACATTTTGAAGCTAATACAGAGGCCCCTCATATGATGGGTGGTGGTGATGCTGACATTGATTTCATGCAAAAGGTTTAGCGAGATAATGCTATTTTGGATGAAGAGGATGGGCATGAAGATGATAGGATTCCTGACATATTGAAGGATTTGTACTATGCTGAAGATCGTGCTGATGGAAAGAAGTCGTTGTTTGCTAAGGTGTTAGAGGAGGCGAAGCGCGCAACTCATGAAGGGGGTAAATTTTCAAGATTTGCCTTCACCATGAAGTTACTCCACATCAAGTCTTTCTATCAGATTAGCAATGCCGCATTCAACGCAATACTCCGGCTTTTGAGCTTGCAATTCCCTGATAGTTGTGTTCCCAGATCTTATGATGAAGCATTGAGCATAATCCGTAGGCTGGGGTTAGGTTATGTGTCAATACATGTGTGCCCAAATAACTGTGTCTTGTTTTGGAAGGATTTAGCAAGGCATGACAACTGTCCAAAATCCAATGCATCTAGGTGAAAAGATGCTGATGGGAAGAAGTCAATACCGGAGAAGGTACTGAGGCACTTTCCCTTGATACCAAGGCTACAGCGGATGTTCATCTCGAAGAAATCATCGCGTGAGGTACAGTGGCACAAGCTGAAGCGGCAACCTGTGGACAATGAGTTGAGCCATCCAGCGGACGGAGAGGCATGGAAAGAGTTTGACCGTATACATATAGATTTTGCTGCAGATCCAAGGAACATAAAACTTGGCATTGCCACAGATGGGTTTAATCCGTTTGGGAACATGAGCACGTCTTATAGCATGTGGCCAGTTTTTGTGGTGCCGTACAACCTACCACCATGGGCATGCATGGATCAGTCCAACTTCATGATGTCATTGCTTATCCCGGGTCCAGAGTCTCCAGGAAAGGATTTTGATGTCTTTATGGAGCCCCTCGTAGAAGAACTGCTCCAGCTCTGGACTGGTGTACCTACATACGATGCCTTGAGTCCGGAAGAAAAGTTCAATCTACGTGCTGCAATCATATGGTCCATCCATGATTTCCCGGCTCTACACACTCTGTCTGGGAGGATCACAGCGGGTTATCAGGCTTGTGTCCATTGTGACAAAGACCCTTGCTCAAAGAGAATAAGGAGCAAGATCTGCTATATTGGGCACCGCCGCTTTCTTCCCCGAAACCATCACTGGCGAAGAAGCAAAGATTTTAATGGTGAGAATGAAACCAGTGACAAGCCAGCTGAATTCACTAAAGAAGAGCTGGAGCAGCAACTTGAAAAGGTGAAAGATGTGAGACCAGGAAAGCTGGCGAAGAAAAGAAAGCGTGAGGAAGGTCAATGTTGGGACCGGAGGTCTTGTTTGTGGGACCTGCCATACTGGGCTGATCTGAAATTAAGGCATAATCTCGATGTAATGCACATTGAGAAAAACATATGCGAGAATCTGCTAGGGACGTTTCTGAACATTGAAGGGAAGACAAAGGACACGGTTAGTTCTAGGCTTGATTTGGAGGACATGGGCATAAGAGAAGATTTGCATCTACAGCACAATGAAGATGAAGATTCATTTGAAATGCCACGAGCATGGTATACAATGAGTAAAGAACAAAAGCTTGCATTCTGTGAATTCCTAAGAGCGGTGAAATTTCTAGATGGTTATGCTGCTAACCTAGCAAAGTGTGTTACTTCTGATGGATTCAAGCTTTCAGTACTGAAAACTCATGATTGTCACATCCTCCTCCAAAGGATTTTACCGGCGGGCCTCCGAGGAATCATGGACAAGGATATATATGAAGCGGTTGCTGAGCTGGGAAATTTCTTTAGAGAACTGTGCTGCAAAACACTCAAGTTAACTGTCCTGGAAAGACTTGAAAAAGAAATCCCAATTATTCTTTGCAAGCTCGAGAAGATTTTCCCTCCAGCTTTCTTCACCGTGATGGTCCATTTGGCGGTGCACTTACCAAAAGAGGCAATGCTTAGAGGCCCTGTGCAATACGGTTGGATGTACCCAATCGAAAGAAGGCTGCTTACTTGTAAGCGTTATGTGCGAAACATGGCAAGACCTGAAGGTTCTATTGCTGAAGCATATGTCGTTGACGAGTGCTTGATATTTTGCACTAGATACTTTGGCGATGTGGAAACAAGATGGAACTGACCGGGCAGAAATAGAGAGCGGTCTGATTCGCAAAGTGGTGATGTCTCTGTTTTCAACCATGGTGTGAACTTTCTTGGAGCCTCACAATACTTGGAGGCTGGTGATGAGTATGACAAGATGGTTTGGTTTGTGCTCAGCAATTGCGCCGAGGTTCTACCATATATCGAGTACGTTATATCTTGTGCACTCATTATATATTATTTTTTTCTTGGGTTGGCACCAGCCTAATGTTTTAATTCACATGTTTTGTTGGCATTGCAGGAAATGCAAGGAAGAGTTAAATCAGGAAGAAAGTAATATCCATGTTGATAAAAGGGTTGCCAAGGGGTTTGCTAAGTGGTTTAAGAATCATGTGAGATCTTTAGCCACATGTTTTATATTTTCTACGTTATTCACCAATTGTTAAATACCTTTGTTTGCTAAATGGTTTATTTGTGCAGATTGGAAAGTTGCATGAGGAGAATAAGGTTAGTGATGATCTAGTTGCTTTGGCATGCTTACCGGATAAGCGAGTGAGAGTGTATTCAACATGCATTGTTGGCGGTGTCCGGTACCACACCGTTGACCGCGAGGAAAAAAAGGAAGACACAAAATAGTGGAATCGTCAGAGGGGTCACATGATCGTGAGATCATTGACTTCTATGGTCAGTTGAGAAGCATCGTAGAGTTGCAGTACAACTCTAGTGGAGGCATCCATCGCTCGGTTGTCTTATTTCGCTGTGACTGGTTTGAGCTTGGTAGCAAGAAGTAGAGAGACTCTTTGGTCAAATATGATGGCCACTTCAAAAGCATCAACGCTGCAAGGTGCTGGTATAAGAGTGATCCCTTTATTCTAACAACACAAGCAACAATGGTGTTTTATCTGCCAGACACTCTTTTGCATGGAAAATGGCGAGTTGTGCAAAACTTTGAGCACAGACACTTGTGGAGTGTGACTGAAACAGAGTGGAAAAGGGCCCCGGTGATGGTGGACTAACATACCAAGATGATGACTCTACGGAAGTTCCGTTGCAAGCTGATGATGACTCTATGGAAGTTCCGGTGCAAAGCAGAGTGCGAAGGGACCGGGAACGTGTGATCGTTGGTGCTGCAACAGTTGAAGGCATCAAGAAAAGAAGAAAGGTGGTAGCGGAAGACATGAAGAGCGAGGATGAGGAAAACTGGACTGATCATACTATGCTGCAATATTGTAGTGATATGAGGAAAACAGGAGTGGGCATAGAGTTCGTTGTTTTCGTATCGACGACGATGAGTAGCGAATGGACTGGCAAAGGTAAATACTATTACTTAATGTTCTTTGTTTTGGTATCTATGGGACTAGTGACCTGATGTGATCAATCTTCTCTCCAGGTAGAAAAATCCTTGAAGATTCTAGGAGCAAAATGATGATCCTGATGGTTGTAGCAAAATGATGATCCTGATGGTTGTAGCAAAATGATGATCCTGATGGTTGTAGCAAAATGATGATCCTGATTCAAGTGCTTAGTTCAGCAAAATTGAGAATGGTTATGATTGCTGTTTTAACCTGAATTGAGATGTTATTGTAGCTGTTATGCTTGCTGTCAAAATGTTGTCTTGTAATGCAAAAGATTGCAAAACGATCATACAGAAGATTTTTTGAACATCTTTAGTTCAAGTTTTGGTCCGAATGTTGTCTTGTAGTTGTTGTGATCATTTAGTAGTTGTTGTAATCATCTTGTAGTTGTTTTGGTCAGAATGTTGTCTTGTAGATGCTATTTTAACTGAATTTTGGTCAGAACTGAAGATGCTATTTTAACTGAATTTTGGTCAGAACTGAAGATGCTATTTTAACTGAATTTTGCTTAAACTGAACCCATTTCATTGTGAGCAAAAAAATATGCACCAGTGGGGACTCGAACCCACGACCGTGGGCTTGTTTCACTATGTTTCTACCACTAGGCTAGGACGAGGCTATTAGCCTTCCACTCTATGCCAACCTTTTTGAATATATCAAACTAGTCAAGTATCAAGCACACACCTCACAGACAAGTGGGCCACTCAACCCACTCGCTGACAAGTGGGCCATTTTTCTATTGTACCCAAGCAACAAAAATATGTGTGTGACCAAAAAATATGCGCGTGCGGGGGCTCGAACCCACGACCGTGCGCTTATTTCACTGTGTTTCGACCACCGGGCTAGGAAGAGGTTGTTGGTTTTGTACTCTATGCCACTCTTTTTAATATATCAAATGCAGAACTCGCTGACAAGTGGACCCACTCCTCCACTTGACCCACTCCTCCGCTCCACTTGACCCACTCCTCCTCTCCATTATCCACTCGACCCACTCCTCCTCTCCGCCGCCGGCATCCCCTTCTCCTCCATCGACGGGACAACCTCCATCGATGGCGACCCACTCCTCCATCGACGGCGACGACGACGGCCTCCTAAGGTATGATTCCGCTGACTCCTTCCTGTTCCTCTTCCTATTGATTAGATTAGGGTTCCGTGGCACTGATTAGGGTTCCTCTTCCTAAAGAACCATGAGATCAAGAGGAGGCAGTCCACGACACCCTTTGCAGTTGCCCTCCCCCCAGGTCTGTTCCGTTCCCCCTCTGTAGATTAGGGTTCTTTTAGTACGAGCTGGAGTAGCTAATTGGTGTTTCCGATCTTAATTTTTGGCGCCTAGCTTGGTTTCCATGTAGTACTGTACTAGTGGAGTGTAGGTTTGACACTAGGTTATATGCACTAGGTTGTGTTTAATTAAAGTATCAGGAATGCTCAGTGAAAGATTTGATGATGCTCAGTGATAGATTTGATGACTGGGGCTACATTATGTTGATCAGTGGGGTTACATTTTGATATACCATCATGGTTTAGGTAGTCTGCTGGCACATTTTGTATTGGATTAGGTTGGGTAAGATTTGTTGGTGTCTGTCTTGATAAGTTTCATTCTTAGTTTGATTCTGAAACTTGGGCCTGTTCTGTTTCATTTTTAGTCGAAATAAACTTGGGTCTGCTTGTGATGGAAGACTAATAAACTTACACCAAACTGGAAGACTAATAGCACCAGATCGGTGATGCCACTTCTCTGTTGCATGAAATTGGCAATGTTTTTCTTTTTGTAATGTTTTACCCGAGTGGCTAAGCACTGCTATGTAGGTGTACAAAACAATGTGATCATGCTAAGCACTGCTATGTTGGTGCTTATGTTTCTGATGTGTACAAATACAATTCTATCTAGGTGTTTGCACTGCTAAGATTTTCTTGGTCTCTTGTTTTTTCTGTTTCGGATGTTATATTTCATAGAAGTTTGCATATGTGTGCATCATGTAATGTGATCATGCTAGCTCAAATGATCATAATCTATTGATGATGGCATGAAGTATTTCCTGCTATAATTTTCTTCAGTCACACTGTTATTTTGCTATGCTTGATAAACCTGAAACTTCTTTCTATTGTAATATTGAAACTGTTGTTTTGCTATACACTATTGGTCCATTTATTAATAGATATGGTTCTGGTCAATTATAGTAGATATGGTTCTGGTCAATTTATATTGTTGTGTTTCTGGTCAATTTATAGTAGATTTTAGTGTTGTTGCTGTTGGTGGTCACCTGATGATGTTGCTGTTGCTGTTGATGTTGATGTGCTTGTTTTAGTGTTAGTTTACTATGCTATTGATGTTGATGTCCTGTTGTTTAATTTACAATGCTGCTTTTCAGAGAAGTGAGATGGCTGGCTTGGAAGGTTTCGAGTTCTTCGAGATCGTAATTGAGAAATCTTGCAGTAGGCAGTTATGTTTATCATCACTCGTTTCTTTATCATCACTCTGCTATCTAGTGCTTGATTGCCACAATTAACCACTTCTTGACCCTCGCTGCAGAGGCTGCCTGACAAGTTTGCGAAGACGCTCGCCGGCCGTGAGCCCCACAAAGTGAAGCTGCGGGAGGCCGGCAGCGGGCTTCACAGGCTGTGGGACGTGTCGGTGGTGTTCGATGGTGAAGGCCACATGTACCTAGGGCCCGGCTAGGAGCATTTCACCCGCGCCCATGAGCTACAACTCGGGTACTTCCTTGTCTTCTGCTACAACGGTGACGCCATGTTCACCGTGAAGATGTTCGACAACACCATGTGCCGCATGTACTACCAGCACAACAACGATGCCAGTAAGCTCTCTGCCTCTCTTCTTCCTGTCCTTTTGGCTTCCTCTACCTGCACGACGACAACACCATGTTCACACTTTGTTGGCATTTGGCCAGGCAATGGGAGCAGCAGCGGGGATGACGAGGAGCAGAGCGGGGATGACGACGAGGAGCAGAGTGGGGATGACGAGAAGAGCGGGGATGACGAGGAGCAGCCTATTCTAGCTAACGACGAACATGCTATGGTGGTGGCTGACGACGACCCTGCTATGGTGGTGGCGGATGACGACCTTGCTATGGTGGTGGCGGACGACGACCTTGCTATGGTGGTGGCAGATGATGACCTCGCGATGGTGGTGGCGGACGACGACCTCGCGATGGTGGCGGCACCTGCAATCCCACAGCTTGGCGACAAGACCATGCCAATTGTGGTAGAGGAGTACATCCGCGTTGGGATTCGCCACTCTGAGCGCATCAGGTTGATGAAGGAGAAGAAGGAGGAAAGAAGATGTTAAGAAGGTGTTCAGCATGTTAGGTTTAAGCTTGTTAGTGTAATATGAACATGTCAATGTTAAGTATGTCAGGTTTAATTTTGTGCATGCTCATGGATTGTATGACAGTGTCATCTAAACATGTCAATTTCTTAACAATGAATATTTAGTTTGGTAATTGATGGGAATTGAAATTTTTTATGCATGCTCATGGATGAAAGATAAAATTATGGGTTTTTGTGCATGCTCATGTATGAAACAATATAAGTTTCATTTTTTGAATGCTAAAAACATGACTCAAACCTAGCCACGGACGACCGCCGTGACGAAATCCGACGGTTTTTGAAAACACCGTAAAAAATTAAAAACCATTTTTCATTTTTTGAATGCAAAAGACATGCATTTTTTCATGAAGCGGCTACAAGGTAGGCATTTCATCACAGAATCGACAATAGATTTGCACGGCTCAAACCCTAGCCATGGACGGCTGCCGCGACGAAATCGCCGGTTTTTGAAAACACCGTAAAAATTCAAAAAAAATAAAAAATGGGAGACCTCGCGTCACATCATCAAATGTGGCCTACCAACTAGCAAAAATACTAAACTTGCAATAGGTTTTCTTAAAAAAGTGTTCTAAAAAACGACCTACCATTAACGAAGATTCATGGCTTTCAAGCCAAACTAGCAATGATATGGCCACATCAGATGAATAGTTTCTGCTAATATGCCCAAATTGGGCGCATGCCTCCGTCTTGTGATGGCAAACAATGTTGCCAAAGCGAGGTTCAACTTGTTTAACAAGAAAAACTTTTTCATTTTTTGAATGCAGAAGACATGCGTTTTTCTTGAAGCGGCTACAAGGATGGTCACCCCAAACAGCGCCATTCCATGTCTATCTCAAAGTAGATCCTATTTTACAGACGGTCGCCAAAAAGCATGAATTTCTGACCCTCGTCGCTACTCCCGGCAATTCAGACCACCTTCGGCCGATTCAGCTGTAACCGTTTGGAATTTGAATTGCGGGTCCTCCATAGCTTGCCCGTTATTTTTGCCAAAAATGCTTTTTAGCTTCACAAGTAGGCATTTCATCACAGAATCGACAACAGATTGGCATGGCTCAAACCCTAGCCACGGATTGTCGTCGCGACGAAATCGGCCGGTTTTTTAAAACACCGTAAAAATTCAAAAAAATCAAAAAATGGGAGACCTCCGCGTCACATCATCAAATGTGGCCTACCAACTAGCAAAAATACTAAACTTGCAATACCGGATGTTTTCTTGAAAAAGTGTTCTCAAAAACGACCTACCATGAACGAAGATTCATGGCTTTCAAGCCAAACTAGCAATGATATGGCCGCATCCGATGAATAGTTTCTGATAATATGCCCAAATTTGGCGCATGCCTCCGTCTTGTGATGGCAAACAATGTTGCCAAAGCGAGGTTCCAACTTGTTTAACAAGAAAAACCGTTTTTCATTTTTTGAATGCTAAAGACATGCGTTTTTCGTGAAGCGGCTACAAGGAGGGTCACCCCAAACGGCGCCATTCCATGTCTATCTCAAAGTAGACCCTATTTTACGGACGGTCGCCAAAAGCATGCATTTCCGACCCTCGTAGCTACTCCCGGCAATTCAGACCACCTTCGGCCGATTCAGCTGGAACCGGCTGGAATTTGAACTGCGGGTCCTCCATAGCTTGCCCGTTATTTTTGCCAAAAATGCTTTTTAGCTTCACAGGTAGGCATTTCATCACAGAATCAACAACAGATTGGCATGGCTCAAACCCTAGCCACGGACGGCCGCCGCGACAAAATCGGCCGGTTTTTGAAAACACCGTAAAAAATTCAAAAAAAATCAAAAAAATGGGAGACCTCCGCGTCACATCATCAAATGTGGCCTACCAACTAGCAAAAATACTAAACTTGCAATACGGATGTTTTCTTGAAAAAGTGTTCTCAAAAACGACCTACCATGAACGAAGATTCACGGCTTTCAAGCCAAACTAGCAATGATATGGCCACATCCGATGAATAGTTTTTGATAATATGCCCAAATTGGGCGCATGCCTCCGTCTTGTGATGGCAAACAATGTTCCCAAAGCGAGGTTCTAATTTGTTTAACAAGAAAAACCGTTTTTCATTTTTTGAATGCAGAAGACATGTGTTTTTCGTGAAGCGGCTACAAGGATGGTCACCCCAAATGGCGCCATTCCATGTCTATCTCAAAGTAGACCCTATTTTACGGACGATCGCCAAAAAGCATGCATTTCCTACCCTCGTAGCTACTCCCGGCAATTCAGACCACCTTCGGTCGATTCAGCTGGAACTGGCTAGAATTTGAACTGCAGGTCCTCCATAGCTTGCCCGTTATTTTTGCAAAAAATGCTTTTTAGCTTCACAGGTAGCTATTTCATCACAGAATTGACAACAGATTGGCATGGCTCAAACCCTAGCCATGGACAACCGCCGCGGCGAAATCAGCCGGTTTTTGGAAACACTATAAAAAATTCAAAAAAATCGAAAAAAATGGGAGACCTCCGCTTCACATCATCAAATGTGGCCTACCAACTAGCAAAAATACTAAACTTGCAATATAGATGTTTTCTTGAAAAAGTGTTCACAAAAACGACCTACCATGAACGAAGATTCATGGCTTTCAAGCCAAACTAGCAATGATATGGCCGCATCCGATGAATAGTTTCTGATAATATGCCCAAATTTGGCGCATGCCTCCGTCTTGTGATGGCAAACAATGTTGCCAAAGCGAGGTTCCAACTTGTTTAACAAGAAAAACCATTTTTCATTTTTTGAATGCTAAAGACATGCGTTTTTCGTGAAGCAGCTACAAGGAGGGTCACCCCAAACGGCGCCATTCCAAGTCTATCTCAAAGTAGACCCTATTTTACGGATGGTCGCCAAAAAGCATGCATTTCCGACCCTCGTAGCTACTCCCGGCAATTCAGACCACCTTCGGCCGATTCAATGGAAACTGGCTGGAATTTGAACTGCGGGTCCTCCATAACTTGCCCGTTAATTTTGCCAAAAATGCTTTTTAGCTTCACAGGTAGGCATTTCATCACAGAATCGACAACAGATTGGCATGGCACAAACCCTAGCCACGGACGGCTGCCACGACGAAATCGGCCGGTTTTTGAAAACACCGTAAAAAATTAAAAAAAATCAAAAAAATGGGAGACCTCCGCGTCACATCATCAAATGTGGTCTACCAACTAGCAAAAATACTAAACTTGCAATACGGATGTTTTCTTGAGCTACTCGGTATGATTTTAACCATGATTTCTACAAAGTTTACAAAGAAAATCTTTTTTTTCTGCCTCAAAACCTCTAAAAACTGGTGAAAATTTCCCTCCCACCCACAAAAATTTCCCTCCCACCCCACCAAAATTTCCCACCACTTCTCTCCCACTACTGTGCGGGACCCACCACCGCTCTCCCACTAAACACGCGGGATACCCTCCCCTCCCCTCCCAAAATTTCCCCTCCCTCTCCCATTCCCCACCCTGCAACCCTAGCGCCGCCCCTCCTCTGTTCCGCCCCGACGAACCGCCCGCTCCCACTCCCACCCCTCCGCGCCGCCCCTCTCCCACTCCGTCCCCTGCTCCGTGCCGCCCCGGCACGCCACTGCGCCGCCCCGCCACGCCGCGGTGTGCCGCCCACCCCGACGACGAATCCACCCATCTCTCTCCCCTCGACGAAGATTGCTACATCGACCGCCCGGGCTACGACTACATCAACGATAGGGAGTACATTGGCGACGGTGGCTACATCATCCACATTATCAACGATCGATGACGGCGACAGGTACCCCTCTCCTCTCCCCTCTCCCCTCGATCTTCTAGGGTTCGGTAGATCCCCCTCCTGGTCGACCTAGGGTTAGGATTCGGTTGATCTAAGGTTAGGATTCGGTCGATCTAGGGTTAGGATTCGGTTGATCTATGAGCTCCTGGTGGTTCTTGTTCATGTTCATCGGACAAGTTGTTCATGTTCATCGAGCTCCTGGTTCTTGTTCTTGTTCATGTCGATCTAGGGTTAGGATTCATTTTCTTGTCGATCTAGGGTTAGGATTCGCTCGTCGGCTCCTCCCTCCCTGCTCGAACCCTTCTGATCTAGAACATGCTCGCCAGATTCACTCATGGTGCTTGGCTTGGGTCACAGTTGGTTATGTTGCATGCGTGTCCGTGTGCACTTGTAGTGCTAGTGGTTTAAGGCACCGTTTATCAGATATATTGTTTATTTGTTTGGATCTTTCATGTCATAACCTTATAAAAATGCTTGCTTGATACTCATGGAGCTCCTGGTGGTTTGTTTGATCCTCCTCATGGTTTAGGGTTCATGTTGATGGAGAGGAAGTGCATGATTTGAGGGGATGGGGATGGATGAGGAAGTGGATGAGGTTTGAGGAAGACGTCCCTCTAGTTCATGTAGCTTGTGTATGATTTAGTTACTTAGCTTGTATCAGTAGCACTTGGAGAAGGTGCCCCTCAGGGCCTCTCATGCTGCCCATTCCTCTTGTTTTGAGGTTATGGGTGCGTTTGCTCTGCGTTTGGTTATATTGTTCTTGTGCATTGGTATGGATCGTGGCGTGTTTACCGCTCTTGTGAGCGGGGCACTGTGTCACTGATGTTTCTGAACCTGATGTTCATGCCGTATCTCTCTGATGAGATGTATGGCCAAGTGAATGTTGTCATGATGTAAGCCGCATACAGTAAGTAGACGGTGTTGTGTTCAGTCACCAAGCTATAGTGGAATTACATGATTCAGATGAGCATTTCTTTATCAGCATAGAGGCCGTCCCGTGTGGCCCTCTCGCCTTTTTTTTGTTGTTGTTGTTGCAAAGACCGGGAACTTTATTGAGCACTTGAGAATAATTTTTTCATCTTCTTTTGTACTTCTGCAAGTACTATTGTTTCATGCTTTACTAGTGGAAACATCTAGTTGTTTTGAAGGTCCTCATGATATACTCGTCTAGCTTGCTGTCAGACTGTCTAAGCATGTGTACATGACACCAATTCACTAGTTCATGTTGCTTGCTTGCTAACATACATGTTGCTTGCAAGCATACATGCTTAATTAGGGTTTCCATCAGCAGTACTTGCTTGTATCAGTAGCACATGGAGAAGAAGCTACCTGCTTGCTTATTAATTAGGGTTTGTATCAATAGTATTTGCTTGCTTCTTTTCAATTTCCTTCATTGCTTGCTTGTTTCTATCAGTAGCACTTTGCTTGCTTGCTTGTTTAGTGTACATATATTTCCACTGTACATGCATGCTTGTTTAGTGCACTTACATGTTTGCTTAATTAATAACAGTACATCAGTGTATGTGCATGATGGTCCAAATGCTTTCCTTTATTGATACAAGTGCATCATTTTACTTTATCCCTGTTGTATCTGATTGTTGTTTATTCTATTTTGCAAGCACCACCTCAAGATCATCCATGGCAAGGATGACAAGGTCAAACGTGAGGCCAACCGTTGGTATGCAACTTGCTCCTTGTGGTTATACTGTCAGTTTCATAAAATCTGTGTCTTAATATGCTAAGTGAAATGTATTGCTGCAATCTGAATAAGCTGGCTTAATTGTGCCTGTGTGCTGTTAGTCTTCCTTACCTGAATAACTAGGATTAAATGATAATAAAATTTCATAAGATATGTTTGGCTGTCTGTCCATGCATTCCAAACATTCACCTAATAGTTACGTTTCCTTTATCATGCAAAGAAGAGCCTCTCACCGAGTACGAGAAGGTTAGGGCTAGAAATATCATGAGGAACAATCGGATGTTCCAGTCCCTTGGCATCGGTGCAATAGCGTCGATGATTAGGAAAACAAATGGTGTACAAGAAGGTAGAAGTGATGAGGTTCAAGAAGGTAGTGGAGTTATCAATGATGACCCAGAGTACAATCCTAAGGAGGATGAAGTTATTGATGGAGAGGAAGTGGATGATGTTGTAGTGAGCAAGACTGTTAAGGTGCAAACTCTGTCTTGCTTGGAGGGCTGGGGTTCTTTTATGCTATGTTATTCCTTGTGCTCACATATTTCTCTTGTGATCTAATGCTTTTTTCCGTGCTGTTTATACGAGGCACTGAAGGAATCTAGGACGAAGAGGCCTGGTGTTAAGAAGACAGTCAGCAAGAAGAAGAAGAGCTCAGAAACATCTGCTGCAATGCCTCCAGGAAGGGTGATGGCCCCAGCTCCAGGACAAAAAAAGAGGATCCTGGAACCTGATGAACCTGCCCTTGATAGAGTCACAAGGCAGAAAGCAAAGATGGCGACTGCGACGGACCATCAGGAAAGTCTGCTGCGCATGGACTCTGAGACCTCGGTGCAAATGGGTGATGAGTTGCCGCCCATGGATGAAGGAACCACTCTCAGCATGGATGGAAGTGGCACTGTCTGCCTAGATGAAGGAGGAACCATCTGCATTGATGAAGCAGGCACTGTCCACACAGACCTCAGCCCTGTTGCACCTTCTATTGACAGGAATGTTGTCATCAATGAAGAAGAACAGCAGCTTGTGCTTCAATCAGGCAAGTTGACCTTTGCAATGCTATCTTTTACTAGTGCATTTTCCAAATGGAATGATCATGTATGCTTTTGTCGATTCCTGCATTTGTCGATTTCTATTCTAATTTATGAGTTCAATTTCATTTTCAGATGCAATGACTACCAAGACTAGACTTAGAAAGGGCAAAGGGCTAGAGAGGATCACCAAGTCGCTTGGTAGCAAGGTGCCTATCCAAATTGCCGAAGGGATGAAGCGTCCAGAGAAGCCTCTGCAGTCAGCAAAGCTTGCTTCTGAGTGTGGACTCGTTGCAAGAAGCCATCTTCCGGTTCTTCCTCACTTCAAGCTATACAAAAAATGCTAGTCTATTGGAGAACTACATTGGGAAAGTTGTTGTAAGCTACTTGTTTCATAGTTAATGTGCTATCTATTTTCTGTTACACCTATGCATGATCACTAATATTGTTCCTACCTTGTTTGCTGTCTTGGTAGGCAAATTTTGAGATGAACACGGACTCGGAGACCATCAAGACCGCGTGCAAAGATATTCTGCAGAAAAATTCAAAGAATAGACGCCATCAAATCAAGAAGTATTTTGATACCGTAGCCGCAAATAAAGTCAGCATCAAGTCTTCGGTACCTGATCTGACGGATGGTGAATGGCAAGCTCTGGTGGAGATGTGGTCTACCCCAAGACACAAGGTTTGTCTCTGCTTTGTTTGATGCATTATGTTCTACACATGATATGCTAGTGCTAGATCATGCTGATAGTATGCTTTTTTGTAGGAAACCTGTGTGTCAAACAAGATGAATCGAGAAAAAGTCGTGTACAATTAGAGAACTGGTTCCAGGCACTACACAACATACATTTTTGCCACTGTGAGAACTTTTCTCTAGAGACCTTACTGTTTGATCCTCGTTGGATAACATTTCTGATTCTTGTTGAATAACATTTTGATTTTTGTTGAAAAACATTTAAGAAAGAAGAGCGTAAAGGTGAGGAGCTGTCTGCGATTGACTTGTTTAAGGCCACCCACAACAGCAAGAAGCACGGGTTTTCGGAGCCAGTCAAGACTACTATAGTAAGCCACTCCATGCTTTGTCCATGCCCTGTTTGATTCACAGCCAGCTTTGATGCCGTTTGATGCTTTGATGCTGTTTGATTCGGAGCCAGTTCCATGCTTTGATGTTGTTTGATAGTTCCATGCTAGGCTTAATGAAGATATTAGAACAGCTTAATGAAGATAGTTCCATGCTGTTTGATTCACACATGCTGTGTTCCAAGCTTTGATGTTGTTTGATAGTTCAACAAAGATATCAGAACTTGCTGTAGCTATTTGTTGCATTTTTTATGACATTATGAAATTTGATCTGACTGTTAGTCGGGAAGCCATCTTATATAGAACCACCATTCTAGGCTTAATGAAGCGATCATATTGTTCCAATTGCATGTCTCCAGGTCACTAGTCATCATCTTCTTGTGTAGATTTTGTGTGCTGGTTTGGTTGCTTCAAATAATCCATTTGTGTGCTGGTTTGGTTTCTCCACTAATGCCTATCATTTTCCTCCATATGCTAGCTTGAGATGGAAAAAATGAAGGACGCGCCGGTACCAGAAGGTGAAGAGCCAAAGTCTACTGTTCAAATTGTCGAAGAAGTGTTGTTGAAATCTGTCAAGCAAAGCACATTCCTCACGAATCTTGGGCTCCAGTCATCTAGGAACAACTCCTGCAAAGCAACTGCTGAAGTGTTTGCTCATGTTCGTGACCTTGAGCAAAAGCTGGAGAGGTCCGAGCTTCAAGCTGAACTGGTGCAAGAAGAATTGGCAGCAATCAAGATGAAGGCGGAAGAATCTGAAGCTCCACGTGACAAGGAACTTGCGCTGCTGTGCAAGAAGGCTCAAGAACAGGAAGAGAAGTTAGCCCACTTGATGGCTCTCTTTGGAGCTAAGGTAGTTTGATGGCTGTGTTGTGAACCTCTTTGTCTTTGAGCTAAGGTAGTTGTTGCATTTTGAACCTGTGAACTGAGCTGAGCTGAGAGCTGTTGCATTTTGTTGCATTTTGCTGTTTAAACTAGAGCACCTGTGAACCTGTGAAGTTATGTGATCTTGTGAACCTGTGAAGTTATGTGAATTTATGGATCACTTCTGGATCATTTTGTTTATTTCTGTGAAGTTATGTGGATCACTTGTGCACCTGGGCTTGTGGATCACTTGTGCACCTGGGCCTTTCTGTTTATAGTTATGCAAAATGAGAACTTGGGCTCTAAAAAGGCCAAGGCCCGAACAAGAATTAGACCAAAAAGGCTTGGGCCTAAAAAAAGAAATGACTGTAAGAAAAAAATTATAAAAGGCTGCATAGCGGAAAATAAAAAGGCCAAGGCCCAAATTCGAACTAGACCAAAAAGGCTGTGGCCCAAAACAATAGTGGACTATAAAAAAAATTCATCAGAAAAAGGCTCCATTCCCAGAAAATAAAAGGCCAAATTATTGGGCCAGGCCCATACACATAAGCAAAATAAAGAGAAAAAAAATTAAACGGGCCGAATTATTGGGCTTGGCCCATGTAGACGGCTGAAATGGACCGGGCTGATTCTATTTTACGACCTTTTCATTTGGTCGTAATTCTGCCACGTCAGCTTGCCACGGTGGATCTGACGTGGTGTGGTCGGATTGCTAGTGACCAAAATAATTGGTCGTAAAATCTACGACTTTTTTGGTCATAAACGTCTACGACCATTCCAGAAGAAAGGTCGCTATAGTCAGTTAACGACGGCCAGCTTTTGACCTTATGTTTTTGGTCACAAAAAGGTCACAAATTGAAAACAGTGACCATTTAGTGACTAATAGTGGTGGTCACAAGTTGACATACTTCTTGTAGTGTGTCTATAACACTATGATCTCCTATTCAAATATATGAATCCGCTTTCATAAATTATGATCTTTGTTAGTCTCTTACACCCACACAATCCTCTAACCTTTGTAGCTACCACTAACTTTCTCTCGTGCATGTACACACCCTCCTCGCCCTCCCCTCCCTTGGCATTCTATCCACCTGGCACATTCATTTTTTTTCTTTAGATCGTTCTCCCAGAGTCTCCACAACTCCTTTTCGACACACACCGATTGATAAACCTCTCCAGCGATGCCTCCCTACAACATACACACACCTTCAATCTCCTCCTTTATGTGTCCTTGCCTCGTGTCTCTCATACGGTCACACACACGTGCAAACTCTCGTCCCTCATTTCATCAATCTCACAACCGCACACTCCTCCTCCTATCTAGCTAGTTGTTGGGCCTCTCGCACCACCTCCTAGCTCCATTCTCTCTGTCTATCCGTCTCGATGGGCCTTATTTTCCTCTAACAAATGGACGTACACCGACCGATCTCTCGCTATACATATAGCTAGCTAGGTCTTTATAACTCATTTTTACCCACACGTCGATCGATCTACCTCATTAGTTGTGTCTCTCCCTTCCTCCGACAATGAACAATTGATCTACCGATCTACTTAGGTTTGCTTACCAAACACATGGTTCCCCTTCATCATCCATGGATGCGTCCCGACAGATCTATCATGCACAGGCACACACAGAAACACATCCCCACTCTTATTGATAACATTGCAGTTCCACCCTCAATTTGTCTAGTAGGCCTCTCCCACCATCTCTGAGAAGAAACTCCATCACCCATCCAGCACTCTACCCCTCTCCCTCCCTCTCTCTCCTCTCTCTCTCTGTCCCATCATATTTCCCGTCCTTCATATGTATGGATGTCGACCGATCTCCCGCAAGACATAGCTGGGTCTCTCCTTCTCAACACATATACGAGTCTTCTACCTCTATAGTTAGGCCTCTGCCTACCCCTCCCCCACCCCCTCCCCCCACACACACTGATACATCGAGTACTCTAGTCATGTCTCCCTGCCACACACAAACTTGACATGTGCCCTATAACGTTCCGGTAGTCCAGTCACCCTATATCTTTGACTTGCACACACACACAATTTTGATCGCTCTCTTCATCGATCTCGCACCCACCCACTTGATCCTCTCTTTGATTCTATCGATAGCTATGACCCCTCCCTCTCCTCTCGTGGATTGCCCGACCCTCTATGTATGATATGGATAGGCCTCCATTTCACACACATTGCATGCAAAATTTTGTTTGAGATGTCATTGACACATATTCCCACAAATAATTCACGAAATCAACCCCCACCCCACCCCCCACCCCACCCCAAAACAAAAAACACTCACGAACGCCATTTTTATATCTCACACACACCCACGTAGGTGGGGGACGTGCACGAAGAGAAGAGGTGCATGCACGGCACATGTACTCCCATCTCTTTCCCAACCACACCCGCGCAGGTACAAGGTCGAGCTCATTTCTGTAGGAAAAAGGCAGCCCACATGGTAATTTGGCATATGTACTGGTTGTCCACTTGGTGGAGGGAGGATCGTCTACCATGGGTGAACAAACAAATTGCGACTTGACGTGTTATGTTAAATTAAAAATAGAGGCAAACCATGTGGGGCCTACCTTAGAGGCAAGGCTCTATACACTAGAGTACTTTTGATGTGTCCCGTCAACTCGCAGAACAAGGAGAAGCTTGCTTAGTACACCGTCTCCCCCGCCCACGGGCGCGGTGGCTCGCAGGATGGGGTGAAGCTTGCTCCGCCTTACGCCCGCTCCCTCGCCCATGCGCGCGGTGGCTCGCAGGACGAGGAGAAAAATTTACTACTCCCTCCGTTTACTCCTCGTCCCTACTACCTTGGTTATAGATATTATATCATATTGTTTGGAATATATATGTACTTCAGTAGATTTCAATATGAACTACTAGTACATACTCCAAACAATGATGTATATAGACGTATTTTGAGTGTAGATCACTCATTTTGCTCCGTATGTAGCACTCTCCCTTGCCCCTCGACCCTCGCCCACGTGGTGGATGTGCAGCAATTCATTCGGTCTCATATAGCCAGAACGATATATTACCATTATTGCTCGACTTCCTGAAGAGGCGAAGAGCCAATCGCAAGGTTAATATTTTGGAGATGCCAAGCACAAGGTTATAGGATAACGAGTAGTAGGTGCCACGTCATTTATAAATAAAGTTTTCTTTCTTTAGTGGCACGTACGCAATATGATAGGTTCATATGGACTGAAAAGGAAACCGCTCCACTATATACATAGTCAGGACGGGCCAGCCTACACGGTTGCTTTCCGGGCTTGCTCTCTTCACACTCTCTCGCACAAAACGATTGTGGCCACATCTCTAACATCCCGGCGGATCACGTCCGCTTGGGGAAGGGGTGGATGCTTAGTGTAGATGCGGTTCCCGACGCTGACGGTGAAAACCCACTGTCGGCACGTCCCGATCAGGGGTCCCCGTCGTTCAATCTCACAAAGCCGGTGAGGTTGCCTTCGTCCCTTGCTCACTGCCATGACGTGGGCAGTTGCCGCCTCCGGCCGCCCTCCTCAAGGTTGAGCTACGTCCCTAAGGTATAACTCCCTTTACAGCGGGCTTGCACCACTGCTCCAGCTGTCCACATCACTCCTTGTGGATATTTCTCTACTTCTTTGCCCCGCACATACCTCTACTGGCTTCTACGTACTATATTTGTGATGAGTTTATGTCTCACCAACTAGTCCCAGTAATCTTATTCTAATCACGCTTCTTTAATTTCTTTGCCACAGGGATGCTCATCTCGATTTTGGTGAAACTGCACAAAATGATCTGATGGTCAAAAGGTTGCAAACTTCACTTATTAGGAAGCTCGAACGTTGCCAGCAAATGGAAGCCTGGTCAGGGTTCACGGTTCAAGGGCTAGGGACTGCATGGACCGTTTTTGCTTTAGCCGCCACTATTGCAAAATAAGTGTCAACTTTAGTAGTAGTATAACTTTGTACTAAAGTTTGCACAAAGTTGAGACACTTATTTTGGAACGGAGGGAGTACAAATTTGCTATGATTTGTCAATCATTGAGATGAAATAGCATGCATGTTAGTCTCCTTTGTATTTGATGAAATGTTGCAACCGGCAACCTTGGACGCAGATACTAGTACTTCCTCCGTTCCTAAATATAAGTCTTTGTAGAGATTTCACCATGAACCACATGCGGATGTATATAGATGCATTTAAGTGTAGATTCATTCATTTTGTTCCGTATGTAGTTCACCTAGTGGAATCTCTACAAAGACTTATCTACTAGTAATAGCTAGCCCCCACTACTAGGAATTCTCTATCCTGTCCTTGAGCCACATCATCAAAATTGATGTAGCCGTTAGATGAAGTAAATCAGTCCATAATAGCCGTCTGATCTAGATGTTAAGAGGCTCCGCAATAAGCCACATGCAAGCATGCAGAAATACCGTGGCATGCATGTGAGTGGGTTTTAAATCACATCAACATGTCTGCATGCAAGCTGCACCGGTAGCATGCATGTAAGTGAGCTTTTAAGTCCCATTAACATGTCAAAAAGAAAAATATAATCCCATTATGCAGTAGGAGTTGGCTGATTTTGTTTCCTTACGTGGGATGATCTAAATGATGATGGGAGTTTATTTAGTTTGGCTACCACATTTTTCATGCGGTTATAGTGTTTTTTTAGTTCTATGAAATCGATAATTTTGCGCAGAGAGATACACGGTTGTTCCGTCGCAACGCGAGGAGACTCATCTAGTAGTAATATTTAGGAACGGAGGGAGTATTATGTGAAGAGTTAGGTGTCGCACGGTGATAGTGTGAGGTGGGCCATGTAATCACTGAGCCTGCGTGTTTTCACTGCTCTTGCACTCCTCCGCTGTAAGAATGGAGAAAATTGTAATCTTGTAGTAGTAGTACCTCCTTTCACCGAAAGCGTGGGACATCCAGTAGTCCTACGACCTCAGTAATAAAGACCAATGAGCTGTCAAATCACATAGACCAAGCAGTAAGTTGGACAGACGAAGCAACCATCACTCTTGCGCCAGTGAGAGGTCGCGTCCGCTCTGCCCGGGCAAGAATGCGGCACCGATTCTTTGGTGTGGCGCTGACCGTTTTGGGTGAGAAGCGCGCGCGGGTGATGGAGGGGCTTTGGGTGGGCCAGGCTGGTGAGGAATGGGCATGGCAGCTGTCTACATGTCCCTACCGGACACGCCCGAAAACGAGAGGATGCACCAACTCTCGCGGCTAAAATCGTACACTACACACCATCTCTCTGTAGGAGTAGGTCGATCTGTCGCTCTCTCTAACACATACATGCTGTTAAACACACACACGCACACGCACGCACCTTGGTCCCGTTGCACCTTCTAACGTGACTTATTACACCTAGACGGAGGGAGTAGTAAGTATACGAGATACGGTGGTACACTGACTTAAGTCGAATACAAGTGCCCAAAATTTGTGTGCATGTTATAATAAGGATTCACTTATTAATTTGTTTGTTTCACCCTCTGACTGGTGGATCAATTGGACAGTGTCCCAGAGCAGTAGCGAGATGTGTGATGTAAGATACACCATCTGCGCTTTTAATTTGTCTTATTAATTTGTTTGTTTCACCCTCTGACTGGTGGGACCCAACGTACTACATGGAGAGAGGTAAGGTGACTAAGGCTGCATTATTTCTGCACCACTGTGGATAGTCTTACCACCAAAGCCACATGACACGGTTATGATTGAAATCCCAATGACTCCCACACACATAAAAAAACATGGCATGCTTGTCACACGAATGCAGGAAAGTATAAAAGGTTATTTTCCTCTCGTTGAACATAACGGGAGGGTTGTGTAGCTGGTTAGCCTATTCACTCATCAAACTTGATGTCTCGGGTTCGATAACTACACTTGAGCATAATTTGTGCCAGGAGGATTATTTGACTGGTCAAAATGGATGGATACGGAGCTATATGATCTCGCAGTGACCGTATAATCACCTCATCATGTATAAGCTGCAGCCTCGGCACTTGTTTTCTAGGGTTTGCATGCTTCACACTCTCTCTCCAGTATATATATACACGCTGGAGCCTCAGCGCTTGTAATTGCTCTCTTCACACTCTCTCGCCCTCTCCAAATCTAAACAAGACTTCGTTAGCCTCTCTCTCCCCTCACTGCTGCTCAAAGAGCCGGCAGGATCCGTCCACCGGGAAGGGAAGGAGGCTTAACGCTATCACCGTCGTCGAGGGAGGGAATCCACTACCGGCATAGCTGTTCACTTTCCACCCAGCGGCAGCGCAGGAGGGCCTCCGATCCCTTCTTCTTCGCCGCCGTCCCGTCGCCCACCGAACCACGCCCGAAGAACCTTAAGGTATAATTTACTTACTCCACATGCATTGCTCTAGCTGCATGTGTACAATGAATCTAGGACGTGGTTCAAAGAGGAAAGGAGTGGGGGAAAGTAGTGGGAAAGTTGTATATAGCATGAATCTAGGACGTGGTTCAAAGAGAAAATGAAGGGGGAAAGTTCTATAGCATGAATCTAGCACGTGGTTCAAAGAGGAGAGTAATGGGGGAAAGTAGTGGGGAAAGTTGTATCGCATAAATCTAGGACGTGTTTCAAATAGGAAAGGAAGGGGCAAAAGTACTAGTTCAAAACAGAAAGGAAGGGACAAGGCTGTAGAGTTTGAGCAGGACTAGATTTGCTGCGCTCACATAAGGAAAGGTATCTAAAGATAACAAAACTAGGACCAACACAACTATGCTCCTTGGTTGTTTGTTCTTTGTCGCAACAGAATGTGCATGACCACAGTACATCGGTAGATGCACATGGTGCTGGTGCGTCCACTGTCCCGTGCGACTCATTAGCTGTTGTTAATCTAAGGCCCTGTTTGGTTAAAAACTCCCTAGTCCCTACCTACTTGGTTCCAGGGACTAAACATGGACTAGAGGTTATTAAATGACATGCTAAAAGACCATGTTACCCCTAGTAATGAACTAATAGAGAAAATGTGCGATGCGTGGCAGGGGCAACTGTTGGAAAAAGTCCCAGAAAGACTCCCTCCGTGTCTTCTTTCTATAGTCCCAAATGCCCACATTTAGTCCCTAAAAGTCCCTCCTGTTTGGTTTAGATGGGACTGACACAAAGTTTTTTTAGTCCCTACACAAAAATGTCCCTGTAAACAAACACCCTCTAGTAAAGTCGCTGGAAAATTGATGCAATGCCACAGTTAAAAGCAAATTACATGTTTAACAAATTTTATTGTTAATATAATCTACTCCCTCCGTTCCTTTATATAAGGTGTATTTGTTTTTTGATAAAATTCCAGAATGTAAGGTGCATTTCTTCTAATTCCTCATAATTCCCTTGTTAGCCCTCTAGAAAAATGGAAAGTATCCCTCTCCTGATTGTTTGTATCTCTCCTTTAGCAAAAGAAGGAAAGTATCTCTCTGTCGATTGCATGCATCTCTTACTTTCCTGGACTAATTGATTTACTTACCACTAATCAACAAATTTGCCAAGGATAATTCAGTCCTAACATGTCTATAATTTCATGCCTTGGTCACCGTGCTGTAAATAATACACCTTACATAATGGAATGGAGGGAGTATATGTTAATATTAATCAATGCCACCGTTTGAGAAATGCTACTGTCTTGCTTTCTTTCCCATTTAGATAAGGTAGATGCTTCTTTTTGTTGGCTTCTGTGTCATCCACTGTTATTGACTACTAATTATTTCCATTGCACCTCCGTGTAAACAGGGTTATCTACTTCACCTCGTTGCCATTGTGACCTTTTGTTGCACTGCACAAAACACTTTTGTTTTAAGAGTGTTTTCTGCAGTTCAACCAAAATGTCACACCGACAACGTTGCTTGATTGCTTGATCTTAGTGGAACTGCACAAGAGGAGATCTTACTTCCTATTCGTTAAGGCAAATTTGGTTCAGATCTTCTTCCTGTGAGTTGTTTGAATTCCGCATCATGAGAGGTCAGTACTAGCCTACTTTCACATGATTATGCAGTGTGCTTTCATATGTTGTGCTACTTGTACGATAATGTTGGTTCATTTTAGTGAACTGCACAAATGGAGACAAGACTTCCAATCTGTATGTGCACCGTAATATCCCATTGAGGTAAGATAAGGATATTTCACCACTGTTGGCCTGTATTTTGCCACTTTCATCAGAAAATTAAGTTTAGTATTATACTTGTGCTCCCTAATTGACATGCAAAATCTTACATTGAAGGCGAAGCTTGTCTATTATTGAACCAAGTGATGAAGGGGAAGAACAAGCGGAAGAAAAACAAAAACCAACTCCCGGTGCTATAATGAAGCACTGGAACTGTGATGACACAAGTAATGATATAGTTTTGCATCTTAATTTATTGCTATGGCTGGAACGAGCAATTGTTTTGCCACTGATTTGATGACACTCTTAATGTAATACGTAATTATCTCTACTTGTGCAAACAGGGATCTTCTATGAAGATACCATATATTTTAGTGTGGAACTGCACAAGAAGATGTTGGAAACATTAAACTAATCGAGGAGTATATAGTAAGCATGGCAACCACCGTAGATAGCAACAAATGGTTCCGGAGAAGTGCTACTATTTAGCATCCATATGATTGAGCTTTGTCATGTCTATTGGTGTTGTGCTACTATTTAGATACTTTCATGAAAAAGTGGTATTGTCCTTGAGAAGTGCTTCATCTATGCTGTTTTAAATATTTCCTTTCCTTTTTTTGAGCAAACAGGGATGCTAGCATTTAGTAGTCCTCTTGTCTTTGCACAACAGGATCATCTTCCTATGAAGAAGAATATGGAGTACGTGAAGTGACTAGTTCCGATTATGCCAGGATGAAGAAGCCCTATCTATCTTCTCATCAGAAGGAGCAGTTGAAGGATGGTTACATTACTCCCCACAAGACCAAACTAACTTCAGCTCAGAAGGACTGACAAATCTCCTTTTTTTGCTATGATGCACGAGTACAATGTTGTTCTAGGATTCTTTCTGGTGAGTTCCATTTTTCTAAAAGTGTGCTCTACATGGACCATGTAGGTGCCCGTTGAAACTGTCAATTCATAGTACAGTTTGCTTTAAACTAATCACTTTTTTGTATTTGTCAAACAGGGGTGCTTAGCTTGATTTCAATGGGAACTGCACAAAATGTTCATGAATACATCGAATCATTCATTTCCACCACAAGAAAGGAGGTGCCGATAAGTTCAAGTCATTGCAACATATAAGGGCAAAATCATACAAGCTACACGCGAATTTGGTTGATTTTGGTGGAACTGCACAAAAAGAATAGCTGGTTTATTTAGCACGAGATGCCATGTCTATGTCCGAACTGATGGCAAACCCTGCCCATTCCACAATCGTAGGCATTTGATATTTTGGAATGGGACAACCTTGTCAAATTTTGTTCATTGATTTTAGCAAGACATGCGTTTGATATTTTCAAATGGGACGCCGTTTGCTGTCCGCAGCGTCGATCAATTTTTTCTTTATTCTTTAGTTGTGAAGTAAATATTGCCTCTGACATGTGAGTCGCTGAGATGCATAATCATCGATTGTTTTGAATGTTCTCTATGAATTGCCAGGCATGTGTGTTTGATTGCAATGTACAAAAACGTTAAAAGCTGCTCAAACTCTTTGTACTCCTTCTGTTCCTTTTTACTTCGCACATTGTGAAAATGCATACTTTTTTGTATAAGATTGGTCAAAGTATACTTTGACTGCAGACAAAACTTGTACGCAGACTAGAAAGGACCGGAGGGAGTACATGTGAAACTGCTGCAAACGAAGTGATCACCCTAAGGCTGTGTTTGGTTGAGCTGCAGATTCTGAAAAAGCTGCTGTGGAAAAGCTGCTATGAACAAGCTGCTGTGTAAATGCTGCTATAGAAAAGCTGAAGGTTGTTTGGTTAAAACGACTGTGAAATTGTAGATGTGGCTTTGAATTCTCTGTAATGCCCCTGACATCTGAGTGAGTTTGTTTATATGCTGATTGACTGTAAAGCAGTGATATATATACGCAAACGACTATACTTTGATGTTGCATAAAATATATAGTGACCCCATAATATTATTACAAAACACATGCACCATACAAAACACATATGGTTCACATGATGATGACCTCTGTCAACATAGCTAAACTTATGATGCCATCACTAGACAAGCATCGGCTATCCTACTACGAATATTGTTCATGCTATCTTCGTTCTCCTCCTCTTCAACCGGATCGGCTTGTGTTGGTGCCACCTCTCTTCGTAGCACTGGAGGTACATACTCATCCTCGGCATCACATTTATCAAAAATTTTGTCACGCAACTTGCTATCACGAATGAAATTATGCAATGCCATGCAAGCAATGATGATATGCTTATGTGTACGAGGTGAGAAACTTGGGACTCCTTTCAATATGCGCCACTTCTGCTTGAGCACCCCAAAAGTACGTTCAACAACATTTCGAAGGGATGAATGTAGAAAGTTGAACACCTCATACTTCCCTTGAGGTGGACGGTCACGACGAAGACGAAATTCTGGTAGATGGTATGTACTCCCCTTGAAAGGAGCAAGGTATCCCGTTCGATTTGGATATCCAGAGTCCACAAGATAATATTTCCCTGAAAATGTACAACAAATTATCATCGCATGTAAGAATAGAATTACCAATGGGATTTTTTGTTAGTATGTTATACCTTTGGGAGGTACAGGAAATGAAGAGAAATGTGATAATGCATGATTCAGGATCCTTGTGTCATGTGCACAACCCGGCCAACCCGCAACCACAAAGGTAAACCTCATGTCAAAGTCACATATTGCAAGCACATTCTGAGATGTAAAACCATGTCGACATCTATGGTTAACCGCATCATCTGCTGGTACTGAAACTGGCACATGTGATCCATCTATTGCACCAATAGCACCTTTGAAATGAGGCCAGAAACATTCATCTTTAATCATTTCATGCTCAAAGCTAAAAGTAGGATCTGTCGTTTTGATGATATCTGTCGCTAACTTGCGCAAACATAACAGAACTTCCTTAAACTTTGTATGGACTGTCCAAAGTGACCGTACAAAACGGTTCTCAAATTGAGCGAATGATTGAGGGCCTCCAACGATCCATAAGAACATGGCCAGTGACTCAATTGAGGAAACATTAGTGGTTGATGTCAAACCATATGTAGAGACAAGCAAATCATGAGGTGCCATGAAAACATCAGTGCTCATCCGAAACATTTTATAAAAGTATTGGGGACGACCATAACACTCCATGACCCATTGAAGTCCTGTTTGCTAAGGCAATCTGTATATTTTGTTCAAGTACCGCTCAACATAGAGGTTATCTAGGTTTCCCATGATAGCAGCCTGCTTCCCAAGTTCAGCTAGAACTTTCAATCCCTCCTGGCCCTTTTTGGCCACTTCTTCCATCCTTGAATCCATCTACACAGGAACATGAAGATGTTAAAATACAATCATGGTTCCACCACGGTCAACAACTTAAGAAATAATTTTAACAATATGTATACTGCTGGAAACATAAACAAATATTGTTCACAACACAATCATGTCGCGACAAGTGAAACAAATATGGTTCATAACATAAGTAAGCATGGTTCCAGAACATAAGCAAATATGGTTCACAACATAAGCAAATATGGTCTACAACAAAACACATTTGATCCACAAGACCACAACATAACCAAATATAGTTCTAGAACATAAGCCTACACATGCTTCAACATCTCCCTCTCATGCTCCCTCTTCAGGTAATCAAGCCTCCCTTCTTTTGTTTCAAGAGCATTGAAGATTCCCTAAAGTGAGGCTTCACCATAAGAGTGAGCGTTGTGTGCATGAGAGCAGTTTCTTCTTTGACACCACATTCTTTCACCATCTTCATGACCTCTGAAATCGTAGGGACATGGCTGGTTGGCGCCGATGATGCCTCCACACTTGAGGTTATCTTGTCGACTCCACTTTCTATCTTCTGACATGTCTGCTTGTAAAACCGTAAGAAGGGACTCTTTTCATCCTTCTCCTCATTTACATTAGAGGGTTGCTCACGCTTCTTGCTTGCACTTGGTTTCTTCAAAGAGGACAGTTTTATTTCAGCATTATCTTCTGGTTTCTCCAAAAGAACTGCATTGTCATCACTTGATTCATCGGAGGAAATATCTCCAGCACAAGAAGCACTAGCCCCAGTGACATGTACATTCTGAAATATGACATGTAAATCTTCAAGGTGCTTTGGTCCGTGCTTTTTGAACTTCAAATGGTTGCATTTCTTTTTTGTCCTCTCCTGGCATCTCTGAAATAATAATAAGAGTGCAGGTTAGGTACTGCAATCATATAAAGCATGTCAATTAAAAAAATGCAAACTCTTACCACAAGATGTTCGTCCCACCATTCTTTTGAGCAATCAACAGTCCCCTTTGCATCATTCCATCCAAGTCCAATAGCTTCATTTTTCAGCTCCATGAACCAAACATACTCATTGTTTATTGCATCCCATTTGTTCTTGAATTTATCCTTGGGATACTTCTTTCCCGTTCTTGCTTCCCATTTCTCCAAAACATTTTTCCAACCCTTCTTACTTAGATGACCTAATGGTCTATTTCCATTTGAAACCTCTTCTCTCAATATATCAATGAGTTTCTTCAAATGGGCATCATCCCACACAGCCTTTTCAGTCATACTTCAGTCAAGAAAAAATGACATAGCACTAGATCAATATATATGGTCCAGCAAGCAATCTGCAACAAGCAATTTCATAGCAATCTGCAGCAAGCAATCATGCAATGTAGAACAAAATGCAGCAAGTATTCATCACTATACAGGAACACACGACAATGTGCAGCGATACTATCAAAATTTCATCGATTTCACATCAATATACAACAATATGACAAGCAATATGCATCATCCCATCAAAATTTCATCCACTTTACATCATAAATATAGAACAATATGAACGAGCAAAAAAAATCATCCTCTTTCTACTTGTACAGGAGGTGGGAGGGGTTGGGGAATGGAAGGAAAGGGGCACAGTACCTTGCAGAATGGAGGGAGTAGGTCGCGCTGGAGTTGCCGGAGGCGTCGCCGGCGGCTGGGCGCGCGGCGGTGGAGGGCCGGCGGTGGAGGAGGGATTAGGTCGCGGTGGGGAGGGGCCGCAGGGAGGGAGGGGAGGAGGTTTGGCGAGCAGTGGATGAGGGAGGAGGTCGCAGCGGAGAGGCGGCGCCGGCGGCTGGGCGCGCGGCGGTGGAGGGCCGGCGGCGGTGCTGGCGGCGGCTAGGAACCCTAGCTGCTGCTCGGGTGGATGGGGAGAACGAGGGGTGGTGTGTGCTGCTGGATGTCTCGCTCGGGAGGAATAGGCCCAATCATTTTTCACTTGCGAGTGGCAAACGTGGGTAAATACTACTAAACTTCCCGGGGATAGCTAAATGTGCATGACTGAAGTTGGGGGTTTCGCTGCTGCGAAAATACACTACGGGGAAGCACCAGCTTTTGCAACTTCTGCTCCTCTTTTCTCCCCCTTTGGTTAGCTTATAGCTTCCAAAAGCCAGAAGTTGGCTGCAAAAGCTCAACCAAACACAGCCTAATAATGCTAGTACGTATTGTTTTGCATGTTCATCAAATATCAGTGATACAGGAATTCGAACTAAACGAAATAAATTCATTCATACATGGTTGGATTTTATATAAACATGCCGAATTTCATTACATTTCATACATTCTTCAAATAAAAAGGGGTGCGCTGGAGGTATAATTAATTAACCTAAGATACCCACCTGTGTCCCGCTGAGCCGAACAGAAGCTTCAGTGACTTAACTACAGGTGTAGTTGCGTAACTTACATGTGGCCTATTGGGCCCACATGTCAGTTAGCCAACTGCACCAGCGGCGGCTCTCTGACTCCGCGTCGCCGCCAAGAAGCTAACCGGCCGTCAATGGTCAACCCGCCTAGCTTGGCTTCAACCGGAGGGTAGCAGCGGCGGCCTTACTTGGACCCGAGCGGCAGAGACCTACCGTGTTCTACTCTTCCTCGTTCTCTGTGTGGCGCGGCCTCGTTGGCAGCGGGGCGGGGCCTCGGCAGAGCCGGCGATGTCCTCTGTCTCGTTGCCGGCGGGCGGCGCCTCAGCGGAGTGGTGGAAATCCTCCCCCACATTGCCGGCAGGGTGGGGCCTCGGCTGAGCCGGCGATGTCCTCTGCCTCGTTGTTGGTGGGGCGGGGCCTCGGCGGAGCCGGTGGTTTCCTCTGCCTCGTTGTTGGCTCTGCGGGGCCTCGGCGGAGTAGGGCCTTGTCGATGCTAGCGGAGCAGGGACTCATCGGAGCCGGCATTGTCCTCTGCCTCGTCCTCGGTCTCGCCAAACAGCGCCTCCCCCGCTTCATCGCCCTCTTTGCTATCCTCTTTGTAGGCGGCCGCAGCCTCCGCCACCCGCATGCGGTACTGCCAGCGCTCGAGGCAGCCCTTGTTGGCAGAGCGGTACGAGTCGAGCAGCGCCTCCTGCTCTGCCCGCTCCGCGGCGATCTGCTCCTCTGGTTGCAGGTGCTCCTGGAGGAGATGGCGGTTGTAGGCGGCGTCGGCCTGCGCCTCCCGGAACTGATCCTCACGCATCCGCCTCACCGTGTCCATATATTGGGCACAGGCCTCGCCGATGGTCATGGTGCAATGAACCGGCGAGGATGGCGTGGAGGAGGGGGTTGGTGCCGGATCGTCTACTACCATGTTCTCCATTGGGATGTCGTCGTCCTCCGGCTACCTGCCGGCCAGCCGGTCGGCAGCAATGGCTGCCATCTCCTTGTGATCTGTCGTCCGCCCATCCCGAAGAGCGCTAGAGCACGAGGAAGCCATGGTGGGCAGTAGTGGTGTGGACAGGAGAAAGGGAACGGATGCAGATGACTGTGGCTATGGCCGGCGCAGTAGTTTATATAGCAATGGTGGGCAGGCGGAGGGACAGACGTGTGGCACCGGAGTAGCCACCTTGGCAACCGCGTATCATTAATGTGGGCGGCATATGGACCGATGGATGGCACTTGTGTCATTTGAAGGCAGAGCAATCACCTGCACCGGGAAGCGGGGCGGGCGGCGCTGACTGTTTTGGGCGGAAAGCGCGCGCGGGCGAGGAGATGACTTTACTTGGAGAGGATGACAATGGGGACCCACCAGGGCCATAGCCTCACGTACGCAAGTGCCTCCTTATATATATATATATATATAAATATAATTTATTTTGCTTCCTCCTGGTTTCCTGACATCATGGTCCCACACCATTGTCAACCTATGTACTCCCTCCTTTCCGGTTTATAGGGCTTATCTCAAAATTTAGGTTTTCCATTTTATAAGGCTCAATTTGGTTGTTTTCCATCACATGTTCAGATTCCAAGGTGCATTACATCATTGCATGCAAGTATTAGAGAAAATTGACCAATGCATGTACTTTATGCAAGCATGCATTGCAATTAATGCATTGATAAACATAATTTTTTGAGGTTAACAAGAGCATTAATTAGGTGCTTTTGCAAAACTACAAAGTATTCCACCACTCGCCATCTACCTTGATTGGTGAGATTTTTGAATTGAGAACTATAAACCGGAAAGGAGGGAGTAGTCAATAAACAAGAGAATTGCACAAGAAGCGGCCGACAGCTGGGACCAAGCAGCTCGAGCAGTATTTGTGTTTTTGAGGTGTGAGCACTGCAGAGTTTTTCAATGTTTAGCCCAGATATTAATTTTTCTCCTCTGAATAACAATAAAAACATCGCTGCATGTATTAACTGGGAGGGCTATGGCCCGTCTAGCCCAGGCCAGATATCCAGCCCAGATATTAATTTTTTTCAAGCTGAAAATGGCTAGCCGAGCTATACTTTTTTTAGGACTACCCAAGCAAAGTCAAGTTGTTATTCTCCGCCCCGCTGGGCTACAAATTTTTCCTAGAAGGCATGCATTAGGCTTAACAAGAAAATGGGCTTTAAGAAATAATAAATGGGATGTAATTATAAAAATTGGGCAGTAACTACAAAAAAATGCACCAAACACGTAATTACTTTGTAAAATATTATTTTTGGATATTGAAAATTTTAATTTCATTAATTGTTGCGAGCGCAATGTTTCGTTGTATTTTTACGTAATATAAATTTATATTGAAATTGTATTTAATCTGACTAGAAATTTCGGGATAAAAATATTTCGGATCCCATCAAAATGTGGGAAATTTTAATTGAATTCTGTTTCGAACGGTTGGTTGAAATGGGCTGTACTTTTAACAAACTGTAAATGGGTTGTAGTAAATTCCATTAGAATTCAAAAATGGGCTACACATTCTGATAAATCTCAAATGGGCTATATGTTCTCTGCCACGCACTTCTGGCCTTACTAAGTTGATGCGTCCCCTAAAAAAACAGAGTTGACGCGTATGCAAGGCTTTGTCAACTTATCACTACTAGGAAAAGGGCTATAGATGGGATGGACACTAATGGCGCACTGTACATGTGGTGCACCATTACTAAATACTAATGGCGCACCATGTGTTGGTGCGTCATTAGTGGTGCGCCATTAGTAATTTTTTTTTAATTTTTTCAAAACTACTAATGGCGCACCGTGGGATTGGTGCGCCATTACTAGTTGACATAGTAATGGCGCACCACACCCACCATGCACCATTAGTAGTTTAAAAAAAATGTTAGTAATGGCGCAACTGTGGACAGTGCGCCATTACTAGTTTTAACTAGTAATGGCGCACTATCCACTGGTGCGCCATTACTAAGTTTTTTTCAAAAAAAAGTTCAATTTTTTTCCTTTTTTTCTTTTCAAAACTAGTAATAGCGCCCGTTTCGGAAGCTGACCTGTGGGCCTACTAAGTTGACGTACCAAGGGTTTTGTCAACTTAGTCAATATAAATGATTTAGCTGCAGCGACCGTACTGTCGGATGTTGGGTCCCGGCAGACCCTTAAGGTTCGAACTCTAGGGTGCACGCAAAGATCTTCCCCCTACCTATCCGCGTCTGATCGCCTCGCGAGAATCTAAGCTAACACGATGAAAAAAACGAGGGACACAAGATTTATACTGGTTCGGGCCACCGTTGTGGTGCAATGCCCTACTCCAGTGTGTGGCGTGGTGGATTGCCTCAAGGGCGGATAACGAACAGTACAGGGAAAGAACAGCCTCACGAGAGGTGTTCTTGAGCTGATGCGCTGTCCTACTTGGGTGAGTTCGATCGCCTCTGGATCTGATGAGAACTCGATGCCCTCTTCTGTGGTGGCTAGCCCTATTTATAGAGGCCCTGGTCCTGTTCCCAAATATTGAGTGGGAAGGGCGCCAACAATGGCCATTTTGAAGGGGATCTAGTACAAGTCATCCTGACTAAAGTTGGTCTTCGGCTGCCAAAGGCACTGGCGATGACGCCGTCTTGGGCTCCACGGTCACCTCCATCCTACCGCCTTGCTGGTCTTGGTCTCGTTGCACTGAAATGGCAACCTTTGCCTGATGCCTCGGTACTCCACGCCTGTGCTTGCCCCCTTTGCACCAAAGAGGAAACAAGGACACTGCGCGGGACGGCGCCCGACTGGCGCCCTCTTGGTCTCGATCGTCACGGCTTGCGTCACGAGCACCTCGCGAGGTACACTTGCCTTGATCTCTCCGCCTCCTCGCGAGCCTACCTGGCAAGGCCGCTCCTGAGGAAGTCTTGTGTCGTCTGCCCCGCGAGGCTTGGCCCCTCGCGAGGTTCTTGAGTCTTACGCTGATGAAGATGGGCCATACTGGGCCACCACTCGAGCCACACCGCAGGCCGCAGGCAGGCAAGTCTGGGGACCCATGTTCCCAGAACACCGATAGTAGCCCCCGGGCCCAAGGCGCACTCGGACTTGGCTTAGTAGAGAAACGAAGGGGCAAGTGTGGAGCGCCACGGGCCCCATCAGCCTGCGGCCTTGGGCGTCGTGTGGTGGTTGATTGGACGTGGGCGCTTCGCTTCCCCGCGCTGCGTCGGCAACTGCCCGACTTGACAAGTCCCTGCATGTAGAAATGAGTCATGATTACCTATGATCGTGGAGGCCGATGGTTGGCCTCCTCCGGGTATGAATACAGGAGAGCGCAGGCCCCCGCTTGACAACTTCCTCCTTGCTTCTTCTTTCTCCCCATCCCAGCTGCTCGCCGTGTTCTATGGCGCCGTCGAAGAGGTTCTTTGCCGCGGATAAGGGAAAGGCTTGTCGGGAAGGGCCTGACTCTCCCCCGCCCAAGTGCGACCGAGTTCGTCCCTGCAAGCATCTTGCGACTCCCGCAGTGGCTCCCCGCGGTCGCGGCTGTGATCTCCCGCGTGGCGATGGCCGTCTGGTGGGTGAAGGAAGGCGCGTCGTGGCCGCGTGGCCTCCCAGGCCGTGCTTCCATTCGGCGGAGGTGTTGCCGGAGTTCGTCGTCTGGTCAGTGGACCCAAACAGCAGCTGGCTCCAGCTTCCCCGTTTCTTTGCAGGCGAACTCCCGGCTGGCACTCCTTGCGGCCTCTGGCTTCAAGCGGACGGTTGCTACAGCAGGGCCTCCTGGGCCTCACTGCAGATCTCCATCGCTGGGAATGGGGCTCTGGCCCGCGGCTGGCAAACATTTGCCCGCGCGCGTGGCCTGAGCCAGCGGTGCACCCTGCATTTCAAGTTCGACAGCAACGCCACCCTCTACATGAGGATGTTCGGAGAAGACGGCCGCCGTGTTGGGTGCTGCCCCGAAGATGATGACGGCGACCGGGTGCTCAGCCTCAGCGATGGTCGAGATGAAGACGAAGGTGGGCGAGTGGCCGGTGGCATTCGTAGCTCGCCAAGCCTCGGCAGCTCCCCTTCGGATGGCAGCTCCTCCAGCGGTGGCCGTGACCAGCCACCGCACCGTCGCACTCGCCTTGAGGGAGGTAGCGGGTCAGCCCGTCGTCGCGCCTCGGTGAAGCGTGAGGAGGGGTCTGATAAAGCTCCGGAGGCAGTACGAGCCCTTTCCATGAGTCGGTGCTGGGCAAGCCGCGTCTATTTTGTTTTCCTCCCTTTCCTGCACAAAGAGAGAGTAGTGTGGGGCCCCGTAGGGGCGTGATGGACTGTTGTCATTTAACTATTATGCTACTTCCATTATTCCCATGCTGTGTTTTGGTGCTGCATGCTTGTATGTAGGAACCACTTAGCTCAGGGGGACTTGCCACAGTCTTTTCTTCTCGAGGCTGGGGCCTTCTCATGCGCCTTGTGTCCTACAAGAATCAGTTCGGAGAGATAACATTCGGTCTTGGTCGTGAGGGCAACTGACTCAGGTCCTATGTTCACGCCGCGATGCTCGTGGGGCACGGACCGGGAGGAGTGCTCCTGCGGTGGACTTGGATAGGAAAGCCTCACAAGACTGGGTTAGAAAACACTCGCGAGGTCACCCGCGCAGCCCCCTCGCGAGACTTGCGAAAGAGAAAACGAGTCAGGTGGGCGACAAAGATAGAGAATCACGGGTCGGGGATGGCAACAACGCTAAAAGCAACTCCAATAAAATTTCAAATAAGGATGAACAAGCCAACTACAGAAAGCAAAAGAAAAAGCCGCGTCCAGCACCTAATCTAGTCTTCGACATCTTCTCACCAGCGCGGAGCTAAGTGCTGCCACTGGGCGTGGGCGGGAGCCCCCGAGGCCCAAGGGTGGCTCTCCGGAGACTTTGGGGCGTGTACAGCCCCAACTCGTTATTACGTGAGAGTGTCATGGGCGGCGAGCTTCACAGGCATTGGCCTTCTTCACAGGCTCCGGGCCTTTCTCGGGGCGATGAGCCTCAGAGGCGTTGGCCTTCTTCACAGGCTCCGGGCATTTCTCGGTGCGATGAGCTTCAGAGGCGTTGGCCTTCTTCACAGGCACTAGGCCTTTCTTGGTACGACTAGCTTCACAGCTGCCGGGCCTTCTTTACAAGCGCTGGGCCTTCCTTCAAGGGTAGAACTTCCGGAGGTGGTGGATGTTCCACGCGTTCGGGATGGGCACCCCCTCCTGAGTCTCCGAGCGTGCGGCGCCGGGCCCGGAGACATGAACAACCTTAAACGGGCACTCCCACATGGGCGAGAGCTTGTGCATCCCTTCCCTGGAGAGCACCCGCCTGAGCACGAGGTCGCCTACCTTGAGGGTCCTGGGGCGGATGTTGTGGTAGTAGTACCGCTGCAACGCCTGTTGGTATCTCGTTGCCCGAAGAGCAGCCTCCCGATGGTGTTCCTCTCCCAGCACGAGGTCCACCCCCCGCATGGCATCCTGCTGTGCCTCGTCGAAAGATAGGCCCGCGCGGAGTGATGCCTGACCTCGTGAGGAAGGACCGCCTCAGCCCCGTAGATGAGGAAGAACGGGGTTTTGCCGGTCGACTTGGTAGCAGTTGTGCGGATGGACCATAGCACGGACTGAAGCTCGTCGTGCCAGCCCCTGCCGCAGGCCTCCAGCTTATTCTTGAAGGTCCGGGTTTTGAAGCCCTTCAGGACCTCCGCGTTGGCGCGTTCAGCCTAGCCGTTGCTCCGAGGGTGTGCCACCGAAGCGTAGCATATCTGTGTTCCAAGGTTAGCACAATATGTGTTGAAGAGATTGCTGGTGAACAGCCAACCGTTGTTGGTGATGATGCGATTAGGCACCCCAAACCGACTCTCAAGGCCCTTGATGAATTTGACCGCTGAGCCAGCCGGTATGGTGCGGACAACTTCCACCTCTGCCCGCTTTGTGAACTTGTCGATGGCGACGTAGAGGTAGCAATACCCCCTGGTGCCCGGGGAAACAGGCCAAGGATGTCCAGTCCCCAAACAAACGAATGTCCATGGAAGGGGGATGGTTTGCAGGCCCTGAGCCAGCTGATGAATCTACTTAGCGTGGAATTGACAGGCTTCACAAGGTTTTACCAGTTCGATCACGTCGTTGAGTGCTGTTGGCGAATAGAACCCACTCCGAAATGCCTTGTCGACAAGGTTCTGTGAAGACGAGTGGTGCCCACAGTCCCCACCGTGAATGTCTGCCAGTCTTTCCCTTGCTCCCTGGAGATGCAACGCAGGGAAACATCATTCGGCCGCTTCCGGTAGAGTTCTCCATCTTGGATGTAGTAAGCCATGGCCTGCCGCGCCACACGTTCTGCGTCCTCCTCCTTCTCTGGCAGAGTCCCTTGCGTTAGGTAATCTTTGAATTCTGCGATCCAACATCCCTCCTGAGGTTTTTGTGCCAGGAGCAGGCGAGCTCCCGAGGTCAGTGTCGGCGTTCTGGGAACGGGGGTACCCAGACTTGCCTGCCTGCGGCCTGCGGCGTGGCTCAAGGAGTGGCCCAGTACGGCCCATCTTCGTCAACACATGCTCAAGACCCTCACGAGGGGCGAAGCCTCGCGGGGCGGTGTCACATCTCTAGCCTTAACTTGCACTAGGCTAGCACTTGTCTATTGCATCATGTTTAAATTCTTTTGAAACTTGAAATGGGGATTGCCTAAACCCTAGCATCAAAGGAATTCACTAGGTTCAACTAAAATATTTTTAGTGAATCCAAATGGCTTTCAAAAATGTTCATCATTTCTGGAAAATGCTAGAATCATAACCAGAGGTGTTGCACATTTTTCCATGACATATTTGGGCTCTGAATAAAATCATATAGTATTTGCATTTGGGCATTTAAATGCTATTAAATATTTTAAATGTCCAAATAATCATAAACTAGAATGTCTACTGTTGGAAATATTCCAAACAGCGGGCATGAGAAGTTTCATGATTTTTGCATTAGTTTTAGTATTTTTTAATAAAGCTCTAAAGTTGCCGAAGAATAGAAAAAACAGAAACAAATAGAAAAGAAGAGAGAGAGAAAGGACTCACCTAGGCCACCTACCTGGCTTACCTGCAGCCCACCAGTCCTGGCACTGCTGGCCTAGCCCACCGGGCCCTCCATCGTCTTCAACCTCCTGCCAGTGGGCAGGAGGGCGTGGGACCGCCGTGCACGCCCACGTGCTCCGCGCCACCTCCTGCTTGCCGCTTCTCCCTGGACGCCACGGAGATGCCACGCACACCCCTGGCCCCTCTCTCACTCTCCATGGACCTTTCCCCCTGCTTTGCTCTCTCTCTCACGCAGCCCGAACGGGTTCGTCGCTGCCGCCCGCCATAGTCGTGCCCACCGTGCTCCCCTCGCCTCGCCGTTGTGTCCTAGAGCTCCGCCCCGTCGCCTTCTTCGTCTTCGTCAAGCCACACAGCTAGGGACGCCCTACTTCGACCTCGTTGCCACCGTTTTCAGCCGCGAGTGCCCGAGATCGCCGACGCCCGTTCGTCGTCTCCGACTCGTCCCCGAGCCCCCTGAGCTTCTCCCCCGACCCCTTGTGAGCTCCTTCACCCTCCCCTATGCTCGCCCCCCCCCTCCGTTTCTCTCCGCTAGCCCGATTCCGCCAGAGCCGAGAGCTCATCGCCGAAGGCCATGATGCCGCCGTCGTTTTAGCCACCACAACTCGCGCCTGAGCGCGTCAACGCGTTCAGTGCCTTCCTAGGAGCACGCTTGATGAGGACATCTCTGCCACAGTTGCACCCATCGCGACATCAGTTATTCCATCTGGACCTATGACTAGAGCACGAGCGAGATAGATAAATGACTAGGTACTACCGCTCCTTTGTACATATGATTTAACTAATGAGAATATTATATTACACTCATGTTTGGATTTACTTGTACTCAGGAACGAAGGTGTTGGAGAGATAAGGAGGAAAAGCCGCATGCAGATGGAAGATGAAAAATGTTGCACGTTGATTCCACAAGCAGCAACACTATTGACATGCAAGAAGGTACCTAGCCACGTACATGATGAAGTGCAAAAGGAGGAGAAGGAGTATTAGGCTTCCTGGACTGGATAAGGCCACGTCCGCGTGCAGCCCACACCATCAACAGCTAAACAAGAAAATACACTACATGTGGGCCGGCTCATGATTATGATTTCTTTCAAGTCGTAGCCGACCAGGATTCGTCTACGCGCAGGCGGCCGTACTCTAATAAATAGTTAGCTACTGTTAGGTTTAGACTTCGGGTTTTATTGTATTGTCTAGCTTTTGCTACAATTCGCCTCTACGAGACGTGTAGGACTACCGCCTTGTCAGATCCACAGTGGAACCCCAACTTTTCATCTAGTTCGTGTACACAATTTATCATCCGCAATTTCAGTTGCAATTCACCTTTGTTCTTGCTGGTTCTTCGGTTGCTTGCAGTAACTCGAACCTCGTTGTTCAGGTTGATCGTGCCTACGGCAAGGTCAATAACCGTTGGAGATTGGTTTAGCGATTGTCGAGGCATATCGTCAGGTACGGTATAGTCAGATCGTCAAGGTTAAAATCCACCAAATCGATATTTATCCCCTCTCTCCTCGAAAGATCAGGTCGTCGTCACATCAAGTGGTATCAGTTTTCAGGTTCATCGGTGAGAGATTTACAGTTTCATAGATTAGTTTATTTTCTGTCCTATAACCCACAAAAAGCCAAAAAAAAGATTAGTTCATCTATTACACCTACCTTTTTAGCCTTTAGCAATTTTTGCAACTAGTATTTGTTTTGTTGAATTTTTGGTTGCATTCATCCTAGTATTACTGCTGGTTTAGATTCATTTGAGAAAAGATTGTCTACTAGATCGAACTTGTTTTTGTCCATCATATTTTCTGCTGCTAGCTCGTAGAAAGAGCAAGATTACTATCAGTTGTTCCCTCTTTTTGTTGACTCCGCAAGCCCTGATTTTCTTTTGCTACAATACATTTACCAGGCCTCGTTTACATCGCATTACATATTCCGCACGCACAGCGACATCCCATCCGTCCACGCTTTGCACTTCACGCGACGCCCGACGTCCAGTCAAATCGGATCTGCTGCTCCGCGCCGCTCTTCACACACAGACGCAAGACACCAGACATCTTGCAGTTTGCGTCTGCCCCCGTGCGCTATACACCACACATCCATCTTACCATCCAGCGGCGTTGATTTCCTCACACAGATTTTGTTGCATGCATGTATCACACACTCCATCACCGTGAACCGTGCCTTGTTTTACCCCTTGTTTATCTTGTCATCTTTTGCATCTCTATTAGCAAATAGGTTACAATGACGACAATCATTCAAGTCCCTGTTAATATCATCTTTTGTGCATGCCTTGTTTACTAGCTGGCTTGATTGAAAAAAAGTAAACAGAAAGAAAGAGAAAAGAGAGAAAGAAAGAAAAGAGAAAAAAAAAGAGAAAGAAAAAAGGAGCAAAAGGAAACAAAGAAGAAATATTTGCACAGTATCGGCCGGTTCACATCTTTTGCAATATCTCCTGTTGTTTCAAACTTTTACTTTTTGCATATACGTGGTAATAGCTGCCCATCTTCTGCTCTTGGTTTCCATACACGGCGTTTATACCTCACTTATATCTAGCTATTTAGAGCTATTATTTTCATCGGTTTTCACTCACTTGATTCAGTATCTAGGCTTAGATTATTTTATCTCTTACTAGTCGACTGCCAGCACTAGTTAGGAGTTTGAACAATTATTCAACTTGCATTACTTTTTGCTTAGTTGTGCCACATATTGTGAGTTGAGAAACCTTCACCAAGCTCCACATCCTATATTGTACCCTGTTCGATCACTTGGTAATCGCTATATCAATCTTTTGATAACTTATGACATCGCCAACGGCCGACAACCACTGCAACACGGTAAGAACTGGTAAGAGCTTGGTAATTGCTCGAGAGTTAAGAGACATTTTCCATCGCCTCACCCTAGTTACTGTAGGAGCAATATACTTGTGATTTTGTTCTTGTTTCATCCTAACCATGGCAGGTGACGAAGACAACATGAAAGCCACGGTGGCACGCCTTGAGGAGGATGTGCATGCATACACCAAGCGGTTCACATCATTTGAGGGCGCACTTGATAAGCGTCTCAAGTCGATCGAGGATAGCAATGAGACGTTCACTCAAACACTTGCATCTATTTTGAAACATCTCGATGCCCAGGATGCCCGTTTGGGTGCTACCTCCACTGCTGCTCTGCGTCTTCCAGCCACCAACACAGGTCTACAACGAGCTTCTCGAGTGCCCCCAGGAGACCCGAGACACCCTCTTTCATACACCGATGCCGTCGACCAGCCCCGTCCTCGCAACGCCAAGTCGATAGCCGACGACATCCAAGATGACAACTATGATGGTGATTCCGAGGATCCTGATGCAGTTAATGATAACAATGATCGTGATCATCATCGACTATTCAATAATCAACAAGGTATGGGACGACACCAGCGTCCTCAGGTACGTGGCCATGATGACTCGTTAGGTAGAATTAAATTTGTCATGCCTCCTTTTGATGGGAAATATGATCCAAATGTTTATCTTGACTGGGAATTACTAGTTGACCAAAAATTTGCTTGCCATGATTTTCCAAATGATAAAAGAGTTAGGGCTGCAACTAGTGAGTTTAGTGATTTTGCTTCTGTTTGGTGGAGAGAACATTGTCGTAAACATCCTAATAATATTCCTGCCACTTGGGAAGCTTTGAAATTAGTAATGCGTCACCGTTTTGTTCCTAGATATTATGAACGTGACTTGCTAAATAAACTACAACGGTTGAACCAAGGATCTAAATCTGTGGAAGACTATTATCAAGAATTGCAAATGGGCATGTTACGTTGTGGTTTAGTTGAGACTGAGGAAGCTTCTATGGCTAGGTTCTTGGGTGGATTGAATAGAGAAATTTATGACATACTTGCTTATAAGGATTATCATTCAATGACCCATTTATTCCATCTTGCTATACATGCTGAACATGAAGTGCAGGGTCGTTCGAGAATGCTTCCTAATTTTCCTACAGGTCATACTTCCACATGGGCGCCGCGCACCCCTGCTGCCCCGTCCACTCGCACCTCTACAACAGCACCCGCAACCTCTCGTCCGGGGCCTTCTTCATCAACTTCAGCATCACATACTTCGGCACCACTGAAAAGTACTACACAAATTCCAAGAAAAAGTTTGTCATCATCGTCCGGTTCCTCCAAAAGAACAAAGGATATCCAGTGCCACACTTGTAAGGGTTTTGGCCATGTCATGAAGGAGTGTCCTAACAAGCGTGTATTGATCATTCATGAAGACGGCGAGTACGACTCCGCTAGTGATTTTGATGAAGACACATAAGCCTTGCTTGCTGCACATGAAGACGATGACACAAGACCGGAGCAAGAGGAATAACATGTGACCGCCGACGACGCTGATAAGTACATGAGTCTTATATCACATCGTGTACTTAGTGCTCAGGTTATCAAAGCAAAGAAGGATCAACGTCACAACCTCTTCCACATCAAAGGAGTCGTCAAGGAGCGTTTCGTCCGCATAATCATTGATGGAGGGAGTTGTAACAATTTGGCAAGCATTGACATGGAAGCTCTCCCTACCTTCGCGACAACATCCACAACCTTACTACATTCAATGGTTTAATGATGGTGGAAAGGTAAAGGTAACACGCATGGTGAGAGTTCCTTTTTCTTTAATTTCATACCATGATACTATTGATTGCGATATTGTGCCTATGCAAGCTTGTTCTATGTTACTAGGAAGGCCATGGCAGTATGATAAACAATGTTTACATGATGGTAGAACTAATCAGTATACTCTCACACATAAAGGAAAGAAAATCATTCTACACCCTATGTCTCCTGAGCAAATTTTAAAAGATGATCTTGCTAGGGCTAGTAGAAACACAAATATTGAGAGTACTAAATCTGAAAATCAGAAAGTTGTTGATGAGTTAGAACAATTTAATAAGATGCACAAATCTGATCCTAGCACATCTCACGAAATTAAATTGAAAGGTGCTTCTTTCTTAGCTACACGTGCTGAAATTTTTAAGTTAGATGCTCAAACTGATGAATATTATGCTCTTATTTGCAAAGAAGTTTTGTTTTCATTTGAGGATATGCCTTCTTCTTTGCCTCCTGTTGTCACTAGCCTTTTGCAGGAGTATCATGATGTGTTTCCTAAGGAAGTACCACCGGGGCTGCCACCTATGAGAGGAATTGAACACCAAATTGACTTGATACCCGGCGCCTCACTACCCAACCGTGCACCGTACCGGACTATTCCCGAGGAGACTAAGGAGATTCAGTGACAAGTTCAAGAACTACTCAAAAAAGGTTACATTCGGGAATCCCTTAGTCCTTGTGCTCTACCAATTTTACTTGTTCCTAAGAAAGACGGTACATCACGTATGTGTGTTGATTGTAGAGCCATCAATAATATTACAATTCGATATCGTCATCCTATTCCTAGATTAGATGACATGCTTGATGAACTCAGTGGCTCAGTTGTGTTTTCGAAAGTTGACTTGCGTAGTGGCTACCATCAAATTTGTATGAAGCTAGGTGATGAATGGAAAACTGCTTTCAAAACTAAATTTGGTTTATATGAGTGGTTAGTTATGCCTTTTGGATTGACTAATGCACCTACTACTTTCATGAGACTAATGAATGAAGTTTTGCGAGCTTTCATTGGACGATTTGTGGTAGTATACTTTGATGATATTCTAATGTATAGTAAGTCACTAGAGGAACACTTGGAACATTTGCGTGCTGTTTTTTTTTTGCTCTGCGTGATGCACGTTTATTTGGTAATATCGAGAAGTGCACTTTTTGCACGGATTGAGTCGCTTTTCTTGGCTATGTTGTGACAGCGCAGGGAATTGAAGTTGATAAAGCCAAGGTTGAAGCGATCCAGAGTTGGCCGACCCCTAACTCGGTCACACAGGTACGAAGTTTTCTCAGACTTGCTGGGTTCTACCGCCGGTTCATGAAGGATTTTAGTACCATCGCAGCGCCGCTCAACGAGCTCACAAAGGAAAGTGTGCCCTTTGTTTGGAGCGACGCACAAGAAGAAGCCTTCACTATTCTTAAAGATAAGCTTACACACGCCCGTTTGCTCCAATTACCTAATTTTAATAAGATGTTTGAATTAGAATGTGATGCTAGCGGCATTGGTTTAGGTGGTGTTTTATTACAAGAAGGAAAACCAGTAGCATACTTTAGTGAAAAGCTCAGTGGGCCCAGTCTGAATTATTCAACATATGATAAAGAACTTTATGCACTAGTTCGGACTTTGGAGACAAGGCAAGATTTTTTATGGCCTAAGGAGTTTGTCATACATTCTGATCATGAATCACTCAAGCATATTAGAAGTCAAAGCAAACTGAATCGTAGACATGCACAATGGGTTAAATTTATTGAATCCTTTCCTTATGTTATTAAACACAAGAAAGGGAAGGAGAATGTTATTGCCGATGCCTTGTCTAGACGTTATACTATGTTATCACAACTTGACTTCAAAATTTTTGGACTTGAAACTATAAAAGAGCAATACGCTAATGATGTTGACTTTAAAAATATATTGCTCAATTGCAGAGAGGGTAGAACTTGGAACAAGTCGTCATTAATGACGGATTTGTTTTTCGCGCTAACAAGCTATGCATCCTAGATAGCTCTAGTTGTTACAGGAGGCGCATGGAGGAGGACTTATGGGACATTTTGGCATCAAGAAGACAGAAGACATCCTTGCTAGTCATTTCTTCTGGCCAAAAATGAGAAGGGATGTCGAGAGATATGGTGCACGCTGCACGACATGCCAAAAAGCTAAGTCACGCTTGAACCCACATGGTTTATATATGCCTCTTCCTGTTCCAAGGACTCCTTGGGAAGATATATCTATGGACTTTCTATTAGGACTGCCTAGAACACGACGGGGGAGGGATAGTATATCTTTTGTTGTCGATAGATTCTCTAAGATGGCACATTTTATACCTTGTCATAAAAGTGACGATGCTACTCACATACCTGATTTGTTCTTTAGAGAAGTAGCTCGTTTACATGGTGTGCCAAATACAATTGTTTCTAATCGTGACACAAAATTTCTTAGCCACTTTTGGAGGGTGTTGTGGACAAAATTGGGCACTAAGCTTTTATTTAGCACTACATGTCATCCTCAAACAGATGGTCAAACTGAAGTGGTTAATCGAACATTGTCTACTATGCTTAGGCTATTTTGAAAAAGAATTTAAAAATGTGGGAAGAATGTTTACCTCATGTAGAGTTTGCTTATAATCGTTCAGTTCATTCTACCACAAAGTTATGCCCTTTTGAGATTGTTTATGGATTTATACCTCGTGCGCCTATTGATTTATTACCCATTCCATCTTCAGAGAAGGTAAACCTTGATGCTAAAGAACGTGCTGAGCTAATATTGAAAATGCATGAGATGACTAAGAAAAATATTGAACGCATGAATGCCAAGTATAAACTTGCTGGTAGTCAGGGTAGGAAAAGTCTTGTGTTTGAACCGGGTGATTTAGTATGGTTACATTTGCGAAAAGACCGTTTCCCTGATTTATGAAAGTCAAAATTAATGCCTCGTGCAGATGGACCTTTTAAGGTGATAGAAAAAATTAATGAGAATGCGTATAAGCTTGATCTGCCTGCAGAATTTCGGGTTAGTCCTACATTTAATGTTGCAGACTTAAAACCTTATTTGGGAGAGCATGAAGAGGTACCGTCGAGGGCGACTTGGATTCAAGAAGGAGGGATGATGAGGACATCTCTGCCAGAGTTGCACCCACCACGACATCAGTTATTCCATCTGGACCTATGACTAGAGCACGAGCGAGACAGATAAATGACCAGGTACTGTTGCTCCTTTGTACATATGATTTAACTAATGAGAATATTATATTACACTCATGTTTGGATTTACTTGTACTCAGGAACAAAGGTGTTGGAGAGATAAGGAGAAAAAGCCGCATGCAGATGGAAGATGAAAAATGTTGCATGTTGATTCCACAAGCAGCAACACTATTGACATGCAAGAAGGTACCTAGCCACATACATGCTGATGTGCAAAAGGAGGAGAAGGAGTATTAGGCTTCCTGGACCAGAGAAGGCCACGTCCGCGTGCAGCGCACACCATCAACAGCTAAACAAGGAAATAAACTACATGTGGGCCGGCTCATTATTATGATTTCTTTCAAGTCGTAGCCGACCAGGATTCGTCTACGCGCAGGCGACCGTACTCTAATAAATAGTTAGCTACTGTTAGGTTTAGACTTCAGGTTTTATTGTATTGTCTAGCTTTCGCTACAATTCGCATCTACGAGTCGTGTAGGACTACCGCCTTGTCAGATCCACAGTGGAACCCCAACTTTTCATCTAGTTCGTGTACACAATTTATCATCCGCAATTTTAGTTGCAATTCACCTTTGTTCTTGCTGGTTCTTCGGTTGCTTGCAGGAACTCGAACCTCGTTGTTCAGGTTGATCATGCCTACGGCAAGGTCAATAACCATCGGAGATTGGTTTAGCGATTGTCGAGGCGTATCGTCGGGTACGGTATAGTCGGATCGTCAAGGTCAAAATCCACCAAATCGATATTTATCCCCTCTCTCATCGAAAGATCGGGCCGTCGTCACATCAACGCCGCTCCCACCAGCTCCTCCTCCCGAGCACCCTAACGCCGAGCTCAAACTAACCCGAACTCCGGCCGCCGCCGAGGTCGACGCCATGCTCAACTCCGGCCACCTCGCGCCCTCCCACTGCCACCGATAGATGCGCACGAGCTCCAGCTAGCCGTAGAGACCAACCACGGCTCAAACTGCAGTCTGTAGGCGAAACCCGAGCCTCGCCTCCGCCTCTGCTCGTCGTCGGCGGCTAAACGCCGGCCTAACAACTAATTAGTATTAAGCTAATGATCATAGACTCATAGACATGTGGGCCCCGCTGCTTAATTAACTCTGGCTTAGCTTTTGTTTAGATTAAACTAACCACACGGGCCCCACAGGTCAGTTTGACTCGGCCACGTCACACGTTGACCGACCCCACACGTCAGTGCTGACTTGCTGACGTGGCTGTTGACCTAACCCCACCTGTCAGTGACCCAGACAACATTGTGTGACTGACCAGTGGACCCCACTGGTCAGGTTTGACCTGGTCAGCCGCAGTTGACCTGCTGATGTCACAGTGACGCAATGCTGACGCAATTAATAATTTCCTGGATTTAAAATAATTCGGAAAATCCAGAAAATTGCCTAAACTTCTAAAAATCATAGAAAATCAACCGTAACTCCAAATGAAATAACTTATATATGAAAAATGATCAGAAAAATCCAATATATCCATCTGTACCATTTTCATGCATGATAGAACAACTTAGGGCTGCTGTTTAGGCCAAATCTTATAATGGCATTTAAACCTTCACATATGGAGTTTGAATTTGAACCTAGGGTTCAAACCAACTTCATTTAACCTGCTGCTAGTTGCATTAGCTCAAACCAGAGCATATTGCCATGTCATGATCATGCATCATATTGTGCATTGCATTGATTGTGTTCTTCCTTGTTTGCCGGTGTTTGTCCCCTCTCAATAGACGTGGTACCGACGATGAGTTCGATGACACCGATGAAGAACTATATTATCTTCAGAAGTGCCAGGCAAGCAAAACCCCCTTGTTCATTCCGATACAATCCCACTCTCTCGCTCCTGCTCTATTTTACTGCATTAGGACAACAACGATACAACTCTTACTTGCTGCGGTAGTTGAACCCCTTTATCCTCTGCATGACTTGTCATTGCCACAGTAAATAGATGAAACCCACTAGCATGAGTAGGAGTTGTTTGACCCCTGATGTGACTACTCATTCATGCTTGTTTGTCATGCCTGCTATTGCTTAGAGTTGAGTCAGGTCTGATTCATCAGGGATGAATTGGAATGGTGTGTGAACATGTCCTACTGTTGAGAGCTAAGTGTGTGAACACGATTTGGTAAAGGTAGCGGTGAGAGGACATGTAGGAGTACATGGTGGGTTGTCTCATTGAAGCCGTCCTCAGGAACTGAGTTTTGTGTTTGTGATCCATGAACAGCTACTACCACACACTGGGTTCCGGTAACTCGTCCCCTCTCGACTTATTAATCAACCTGATCTCTCTCCAGGAGTTGCAACTAGTTTCTGGTGTTTGTAGGTAGTGTTAGTAGTCTACCAAGTGGCACCCGGTACAGGTGGGCTTGGGACAGACTAGGACCAATGGCACGGTGTACCAAGTGGCACCCGGTTGGTGGGCTTGGGAACCCTGCTCACATCGTTTGGGGCCGTGAGCGACACCCCGGACGGATCTCCTTGCGGATGGAACCCGAATAGGCGATAAACCTGGACTAGAGACTTGTGTGGTTAGTCAGGTCATGGCCGACTCCCTCGCCAGGCTTCCGCTGGAAGGTTGCCGACATACACGACGTGTACATGGTGGTAAGTGGCGAGAGCGTGTGTGAAGAAATACACCCCTGCAGGGTTAATATATCTATGGACTTTCTATTAGGACTGCCTAGAACACGACGGGGGAGGGATAGTATATCTTTTGTTGTCGATAGATTCTCTAAGATGGCACATTTTATACCTTGTCATAAAAGTGACAATGCTACTCACATACCTGATTTGTTCTTTAGAGAAGTAGCTCGTTTACATGGTGTGCCAAATACAATTGTTTCTGATCATGACACAAAATTTCTTAGCCACTTTTGGAGGGTGTTGTGGACAAAATTGGGCACTAAGCTTTTATTTAGCACTACATGTCATCCTCAAACAGATGGTCAAACTGAAGTGGTTAATCGAACATCGTCTACTATGCTTAGGGCTGTTTTGAAAAAGAATTTAAAAATGTGGGAAGAATGTTTACCTCATGTAGAGTTTGCTTATAATCGTTCAGTTCATTCTACCACAAAGTTATGCCCTTTTGAGATTGTTTATGGATTTATACCTCGTGCGCCTATTGATTTATTACCCATTCCATCTTCAGAGAAGGTAAACCTTGATGTTAAAGAATGTGCTGAGCTAATATTCAAAATGCATGAGATGACTAAGAAAAATATTGAATGCATGAATGCCAAGTATAAACTTGCTGGTAGTCAGGGTAGGAAAAGTCTTGTGTTTGAACCGGGTGATTTAGTATGATTACATTTGCGAAAAGACTGTTTCCCTGATTTATGAAAGTCAAAATTAATGCCTCGTGCAGATGGACCTTTTAAGGTGATAGAAAAAATTAATGAGAATGCGTATAAGCTTGATCTGCCTGCAGAATTTCGGGTTAGTCCTACATTTAATGTTGCAGACTTAAAACCTTATTTGGGAGAGCATGAAGAGGTACCGTCGAGGGCGACTTGGATTCAAGAAGGAGGGATGATGAGGACATCTCTGCCATAGTTGCACCCACCATGACATCAGTTATTCCATCTGGACCTATGACTAGAGCACGAGCGAGACAGATAAATGACCAGGTACTATCGCTCCTTTGTACATATGATTTAACTAATGAGAATATTATATTACACTCATGTTTGGATTTACTTGTACTCAGGAACAAAGGTGTTGGAGAGATAAGGAGGAAAAGCCGCATGCAGATGGAAGATGAAAAACGTTGCATGTTGATTCCACAAGCAGCAACACTATTGACATGCAAGAAGGTACCTAGCCACATACATGCTGATGTGCAAAAGGAGGAGAAGGAGTATTAGGCTTCCTGGACCGGAGAAGGCCACGTCCGCGTGCAGCGCACACCATCAACAGCTAAACAAGGAAATAAACTACATGTGGGCCGGCTCATTATTATGATTTCTTTCAAGTCGTAGCCGACCAGGATTCGTCTACGCGCAGGCGACCGTACTCTAATAAATAGTTAGCTACTGTTAGGTTTAGACTTCGGGTTTTATTGTATTGTCTAGCTTTCGCTACAATTCGCATCTACGAGTCGTGTAGGACTACCGCCTTGTCAGATCCATAGTGGAACCCCAACTTTTCATCTAGTTCGTGTACACAATTTATCATCCGTAACTTTAGTTGCAATTCACCTTTGTTCTTGCTGGTTCTTCGGTTGCTTGCAGGAACTCGAACCTCGTTGTTCAGGTTGATCGTGCCTACGGCAAGGTCAATAACCATCGGAGATTGGTTTAGCGATTGTCGAGGCGTATCGTCGGGTACGGTATAGTCGGATCGTCAAGGTCAAAATCCACCAAATCGATATTTATCCCCCTCTCTCATCGAAAGATCGAGCCGTCGTCACATCAACGCCGCTCCCACCAGCTCCTCCTCCCGAGCACCCTAACGCCGAGCTCAAACTAACCCGAACTCCGGCCGCCGCCGAGGTCGACGCCATGCTCAACTCCGGCCACCTCGCGCCCTCCCACTGCCACCGATAGATGCGCACGAGCTCCAGCTAGCCGTAGAGACCAACCACGGCTCAAACTGCAGTCTGTAGGCGAAACCCGAGCCTCGCCTCCGCCTCTGCTCGTCGTCGGCGGCTAAACGCCGGCCTAACAACTAATTAGTATTAAGCTAATGATCATAGACTCATAGACATGTGGGCCCCGCTGCTTAATTAACTCTGGCTTAGCTTTTGTTTAGATTAAACTAACCACACGGGCCCCACAGGTCAGTTTGACTCGGCCACGTCACACGTTGACCGACCCCACACGTCAGTGCTGACTTGCTGACGTGGCTGTTGACCTAACCCCACCTGTCAGTGACCCAGACAACATTGTGTGACTGACCAGTGGACCCCACTGGTCAGGTTTGACCTGGTCAGCCGCAGTTGACCTGCTGATGTCACAGTGACGCAATGCTGACGCAATTAATAATTTCCTGGATTTAAAATAATTCGGAAAATCCAGAAAATTGCCTAAACTTCTAAAAATCATAGAAAATCAACCGTAACTCCAAATGAAATAACTTATATATGAAAAATGATCAGAAAAATCCAATATATCCATCTGTACCATTTTCATGCATGATAGAACAACTTAGGGCTTCTGTTTAGGCCAAATCTTATAATGGCATTTAAACCTTCACATATGGAGTTTGAATTTGAACCTAGGGTTCAAACCAACTTCATTTAACCTGCTGCTAGTTGCATTAGCTCAAACCAGAGCATATTGCCATGTCATGATCATGCATCATATTGTGCATTGCATTGATTGTGTTCTTCCTTGTTTGCCGGTGTTTGTCCCCTCTCAATAGACGTGGTACCGACGATGAGTTCGATGACACCGATGAAGAACTATATTATCTTCAGAAGTGCCAGGCAAGCAAAACCCCCGTGTTCATTCCGATATAATCCCACTCTCTCGCTCCTGCTCTATTTTACTGCATTAGGACAACAACGATACAACTCTTACTTGCTGCGGTAGTTGAACCCCTTTATCCTCTGCATGACTTGTCATTGCCACAGTAAATAGATGAAACCCACTAGCATGAGTAGGAGTTGTTTGAGCCCTGATGTGACTACTCATTCATGCTTGTTTGTCATGCCTGCTATTGCTTAGAGTTGAGTCAGGTCTGATTCATCAGGGATGAATTGGAATGGTGTGTGAACATGTCCTACTGTTGAGAGCTAAGTGTGTGAACACGATTTGGTAAAGGTAGCGGTGAGAGGACATGTAGGAGTACATGGTGGGTTGTCTCATTGAAGCCGTCCTCTGGAACTGAGTTCTGTGTTTGTGATGCATGAACAGCTACTACCACACACTGGGTTCCGGTAACTCGTCCCCTCTCGACTTATTAATCAACCTGATCTCTCTCCAGGAGTTGCAACTAGTTTCTGGTGTTTGTAGGTAGTGTTAGTAGTCTACCAAGTGGCACCCGGTACAGGTGGGCTTGGGACAGACTAGGCCCAATGGCACGGTGTACCAAGTGGCACCCGGTTGGTGGGCTTGGGAACCCTGCTCACATCGTTTGGGTCCGTGAGCGACACCACGGACGGATCTCCTTGCGGATGGAACCCGAATAGGCGATAAACCTGGACTAGAGACTTGTGTGGTTAGTCAGGTCATGGCCGACTCCCTCGCCAGGCTTCCGCTGGAAGGTTGCCGACATACACGACGTGTACATGGTGGTAAGTGGCGAGAGCGTGTGTGAAGAAGTACACCCCTACAGGGTTAATATGATCTATTCGAATAGCCGTGTCCGCGGTAAAGGACTTCTGGGTTGCCTGTACAGTTCATAGACAAGTGAAAGTGGATACTCTAAAATACGCAGGATAAGCGTGAGTGCTATGGATGGCCTTCTCGTAGGGAGACGGGAGCGGATCCATAGTGGAGTATTGATATGATGAATATGTGGACTCGTGTGCGCCACCTCAAAAGAGTTACTTGCAGTCGTAGTTCAGGATAGCCACCGAGTCAAAGCTAGCTTGCTGCAGTTAAACCCCACCATCCCCTTTGTTGATAATGATGCATATGTAGATAGTTATGATGTAAGTCTTGCTGGGTACATTTGTACTCACGTTTGCCTATTTTATGTTTTTGCAGAGAGACTTACGTCTCACTAGTAGTTCTGCGTGGACTTCGACGTTTAGCTTGTTACCTCAGCTACGATCTTATGCCGTCGGCAGGATCTAGTAGATAGTCAGGCTTCTCAGCCTTTTTCATTTGTAGATGTATGTACTCAGACATGTTGAGCTTTCGTTTGTGCTTTGACTTGTATGCTCTGAATGTTGGGTCATGAGACCCATGTTTGTAATATCTCGCTCCTCAGAGCCTATTGAATAAAATACTTGAGTTGTAGAGTCATGTTGTGATGCCATGTTGTATTTGCACATATCGAGCATATTGTGTGTATGTTATTGAAATGCTTGGTATGTGTGGGATCTGACTATCTAGTTGTTTATCCTTAGTAGCCTCTCTTACCGGGAAATGTCTCCTAGTGCTTCCACTAAGCCATGGTAGCTTGCTACTACTCCGGAACACTTAGGCTGGCCGGCATGTGTCCTTCTTCGTTCCTGTGTCTGTCCCTTCGGGGAAATGTCACGCGATGAATACCGAAGTCCTGTTAGCCCGCTACAGCCCGGTTCACCGGAGTCCTGCTAGCCCAGTGCTACAGCCTGGATTCACTCGCTGATGACCGACACGTTCGATGCTGGGTCATGGATGCCTGTCCCTGTAAGTTTGTGCCACTTTGGGTTTACGACTAGCCATGTCAGCCCGGGCTCCTTATCATATGGATGCTAGCGACACTATCATATACGTGTCCCAAAAGGCGCAAACGGTCCCGGGCAAAGGTAAGGCAACACCCGTGGGAATACCGTGCGTGAGGCCGCAAAGTGATATGAGGTGTTACATGCTAGATCGATGTGGCATTGAGTCGGGGTCCTGACAGCTTTGGTATCAGAGCTTGACTGCCTGTAGGATTACCAAGCCAAACTGGTCGAAGTTGAGTCTAGAAATTCTTTAGTTATATAAGGGAATTGATTGTGGGATGGAACGTAAGGCTCTTTTTACTCCTTTTCCTTCATGCCTTCTAATCCGAGTCATCCTATCTTTCCTATAGGGTTAAGGAACTAGGCTTTTTCTTCTTTCTATTAGGATCACGTGTTACTAATCCGTAGACTCATAAGATTGGTGGATTCAAGCCTCAGTTCAGCTCCTACTATCTCTGTGTATTGATAGTTGATCTCAAAACCTTGATATTATGATGATCGAGTGGTTATGCCACCATTTTTGTAGCTTGTCTCAAATATTTTTGAACATTTACAACCGTTATGCTGTCTGAGTCATCCCAGGTTTCTAAACAGTCTGATGCATTTGCAAATCCCTTCTTACCGTTTCGATGTTCCTTTGGCCAGATTAACCACACTAACTATTGTGTTGAAGTACTTCATTGCCTCGGTATATATGTTGGAGCTATTATTATGACCTAGGTATCTTAGGGGATCACCTAGTAATCTAGCCATGTTTTGTGTTTCCAGTGTGATCATTCTGGCCATCATTCTCGAAAGCATCCCGTGATGCAATTTAATTAGTAGGTATTCTATTCCTGGGTTCTTGAACCCGAGATTCACCCTACTTATTTCATGTTGATAGTGTTTGCTAGTTCCTTTAGGATATTAGTAACCTTTGCAATAGTCCTCGAGGTTCATGGTATTTCTTCTTCCAAATACCATGACCTACTTATGGCAGAAGTTCCTCGTTGAACCGAAAGATCACAACCAGAGTGCTCTTGGCGAGTTCTCCATTCTATATTGTGGCTCTGCCAGTCCTATCTTTCTTCATGGGTTATCCGGAAGAAATATGTTGAACTCATTCGACATGCTAATCTATGCACCCACAACTCAGAAAATTGTATGTTCCATTGAGTTGTCCCTCTTTAGTTCTATTCTGGCCTTCATCTATCAGTTGATAGTCAAGAGTATGCGTGCATTCGTTCATCGATGCCTATTACTCTTGTGGTCCGTCAAGCCATTCTATTCTAGAGTGACTAGGAGAAACAAACTCCAGAACCTCATCCATATCCAGGATTGGGTCAAAGTCGTTGTGTTCCGTAGATCAAAATGCTAATCTAGCTCTTGTTCTGCTCTACCTTGGAGTATTACCATCTTTATATTAAGAATGCCATGGGAATTGCACACCATCCTATGAACTCTTGATACAGTGATACTCTCTCCATCAATACTCATTTCTCGGTCCCCATGTTGTTGCAACCGGAACATCGACAGGTGAACTATGATGTGTGAAATCAATACTCCTAGAAATCGTGTTGCTTGGTAGTTAATGGACAATACTCTCATTCTTAGCGTGTGGGTTATGGAATCATCATCCTAAGATTGATCGTGCTACCTAGTCCTTATTTCTGGTGCACACTTCGATCAATGAGTTAGGATTGTGCCAATCCCTCACTCTTGTGATCATATCGTCTTGCCCTGAAAAGCAAGATTGCTCTCGAGCTTAGTAACATATCAGTGGTTCGTGATTTTCCGGATATCTTCACGGAGGTATCACCAGGTTGTTGTCTGACCGCTATGTTGAGTTCGTGATCAAGTTGGTTTCTTGTAAACCATCCATTCTCCAAGAATCCGTGTTGCATACCCCTAAGCTGGTTGGTCAAGCTAAATAACAACTTGGAGAGTTGGAAGATGGAAGCTTGTCCGATGTAGTTCATCTTAAGGGATATCTTGAGTGTGTGTTGGAGAAAGATGATATCTTCATCGATTGGTCCTCGTGATCAATTGTTGGGTCCATCATCTTGTCAAAACTTTGATTTGAACATGGGCTATCATCAAATCGAATCAAAACCAACGATGTTCATAATGTTGTCTTACTCGTGGTTGATCCCCTGAGCATACACCATTACATCCTTTGGTCTGACCAATACTATCACCTTCTTCACATAATGGTGGAAGTCCAGTGATATGGAAATTACGATGAATTGATGTTGAGCCCATCAGCAGCATTTTATCTCCCCCATGATTAATGTTGAACTTTGAGCTAGTGTTGGGAACTTATGTAAACATTTTCTTCATGTCCTGTTCATGAAGTATATGTTTGGTGTAAGAAATGGCTTCCTCTAATTCACGTGCATCTGATGCAAGTTGCTGCCGTGAATTCGAGAAAGTTAGTTTTGTTTCCTCTGGAATCTTCCCAAGTCAGTTATGCATGTGCGAATGTATACTATGGTTTGGTAGATTAATTACCTCCACTCCATATGTATTCCCTAGCACACGAAGCCACTGATTGATTTGTTCAAGGAAAAGGAGTTGTTGTGTGAATACTAGTTCATGCACAAGATTCCAATATCCTCGATGATGGTTCCCCACCTAAACTCGGTAGTGATTTATTATAAGACTACTATGTGGCCATGCTTGTCTGGGACAACGTGTTCACATGTCGTAGCAGAACCACCTCATGTTTTGGAGCTTGCTATTGTAGTTCATTTCTTGAGAATCTTGCAACATCGTCTTGTCGATTTGTGTTGCAAAATTTCTTTTCCAGACATGATGTCTGAAATGTCCTGTTCCCGACCAGATCTGAATCTTAGGCAGATATGATGGTTGGAACTTTTCCAAGATCTATGATGTAGGTGCCGATAAGGTCGATGTTGGCCCACACACCTAGCTAGAAGATCTATTATTGTAGCTTGTTGATTAAGCAATTGGACCATCTTCTCCATGAGGATTTGGTATGACTTATTCCCCAAGTTGTTCCTTATGGATTTTTGTGCTTTTGAAGTCCGACCTTTACTTGATGGGCATGTTGATGTTTTAAGCATTGAATGTGGTACCTAGTACATCAAGGAGAACATTAGAAGCGGAGTGCTAAATGTCTCTCGGTCGATCATCCAGATTTGCTTCTTTGGCATTGCTAAGGAAAAATCTGAGAAAGTGATGTCCTCCTTTGCACTTGCATCCTCCATCACCGTTCATCATGGTAGTATGATGTGTTGCTAGGATCCTTGGCATGGATGTTGGTAAAACCTTGATGAATTTGGAAATGCTCAAATTCTTGAAAGCACGCTCAGTCACTAGGTTATATCCTTGGTATCAACTGGAATGTGGCTTCCATTTGCTGAGTTGTTCTATAACTGTAGTTTCCATTCCAAACTGGGTATGACATTCATTCGTATTCCTTCAAACAATCAATTTTGAATTGCCCTTAGGCTGGTATGAAGAGTTTCAATGATATAGGTATCAAAAGTAATTCTTTTTGCCACTTAAGGGAATAATTCTACAAGTCACCTTCTCTAAGGTGCCCCGTTATGGAATCATGTTAATTATTTCATCGCTATCTTGAAACCATTTACCATCTCCTCTAGCATGGAATTGTTGCCTACCAAATTGAACCCCCGTCATCTGTTCTTCCATCCCTCCCGAAGTGTGTTTGAACATCTCAGCTCAAGAGGTGTTCTATGCCTCATTCCATGAATTGATCGTGAGTTGCTCGATCTTCGAGAAGATCGATTCCTATATAACTTCTTTCTGTCGTCGTCATGTTGGATGAAGTTTCCAAAGGGAAAGACGTCAAGATCAATTTGAAGCAATGAATCAACATCTTCGAGAAGAGCAATTGGATCATGAAGATTGTGTTATTTTGTGTCCTCTTTGTCCTCTTACCTCACGTCATGAATCTCGGGACGAGATTTTTGTTTAGTGGGGGTGAGTTGTCACATCTCTAGCCTTACCTTGCACTAGGCTAGCACTTGTCTATTGCACCATGTTTAAATTCTTTTGAAACTTGAAATGGGGATTGCCTAAACCCTAGCATCAAAGGAATTCACTAGGTTCAACTAAAATATTTTCAGTGAATCCAAAAGGATTTCAAAAATGTTCATCATTTCTGGAAAATGCTAGAATCATAACCAGAGGTGTTGCACATTTTTCCATGACATATTTGGGCTCTGAATTAAAGCATATAGTAGTTGCATTTGGGCATTTAAATGCTATTAAATATTTTAAATGTCCAAATAATCATAAACTAGAATGTCTACTGTTGGAAATATTCCAAACAACGGGCATGAGAAGTTTCATGATTTTTGTGTTAATTTTAGTATTTTTAATAAAGCTGTAAAGTTGCAGAAGAATAGAAAAAACATAAACAATTAGAAAAGAGAGAGAGAGAGAAAGGACTCACCTAGGCCACCTACCTGGCTTACCTGCAGCCCACCGGGCCCTCCATCGTCTTCAACCTCCTGCCAGTGGGCAGGAGGGCGTGTGGCCGCCGTGCGCGCCCACGTGCTCCGCGCCACCTCCTACTTGCCGCTTCTCCCCGGAAGCCCCGGAGATGCCACACACACCCCTGGCCCCTCTCTCACTCTCCCTGGACCTTTCCCCCTCCTCTGCTCTCTCTCTCTCGCAGCCCGAACGGGTTCGTGGCCACCGCCCGCCATAGCCGTGCCCACCGTGCTCCCCTCACCTCGTTGCTTTGTCCTAGAGCTCCGCCCCGTCGCCTTCTTCTTCTTCGTCAAGCCACGCAGCTGGGGAGGCCCTACTTCGACCTCGTTGCCGCTGTTTTCAGCCACGAGCGCTCGAGATCGCCGGCGCCCGTTCGTCGTCTCCAACTCGTCCCCGAGCTCACTGAGCTTCTCCCCCGACCCCTTGTGAGCTCCTTCACCCTCCCCTATGCTCACCCCCTCCGTTTCTCTCCACTAGCCCGATTCCGCCAGAGCCGAGAGCTCATTGCCGACGGCCATGATGCCGCTATTGTTTTAGCCACCACAGCTCGCGCCTGAGCGCGTCAAAGCGTTCAGTGCCTTCCCAGGAGCACGCCGCTCCCACCAGCTCCTCCTCTAGAGCACCCTAACGCCGAGCTCAAACTATCCCGAACTCCGGCCGCTGCCGAGGTCGACGCCGTGCTCAACTCCGGCCACCTCGCGCCCTCCCACTGCCACAGATAGATGCGCGTGAGCTCTAGCTAGCCGTAGAGACCAACCACGGCTCAAACCGCAGTTTGTAGGCGAAACCCGAGCCTCGCCGCCGCCTCTGCTCGTCGCCGGCGGCTAAACGCCGGCCTAACAACTAATTAGTATTAAGCTAATGATCACAGACTCATAGACATGTGGGCCCCGCTTCTTAATTAACTCCAGTTTAGCTTTTGTTTAGATTAAACTAACCACACGGGCCCCACATGTCAGTTTGACCCGGCCACGTCAGACGTTGACCGCCCCCACACGTCAGTGCTGACTTGCTGACGTGGCTGTTGACCTAACCCCACCTATTAGTGACCCAGACAACACTGTGTGACTGACCAGTGGACCCCACTGGTCAGGTTTGACCTAGTCAGCTGCAGTTGACCTGCTGACGTCACAATGACGCAATGCTGACGCAGTTAATAATTTCCTAGATTTAAAGTAATTCAGAAAATCCAGAAAATTTCCAAAACTTCTAAAAATCATAGAAAATCAACCGTAACTCCAAATGAAATAACTTATATATGAAAAATGATCAGAAAAATCCAATCTATCCATCTATACCATTTTCATGCATGATAGAACAACTTAGGGCTGCTGTTTAGGACAAATCTTATAATGGCATTTAAACATTCACATATGGAGTTTGAATTTGAACCCAGCGTTCAAACCAACTTCATTTAACCTGCTGCTAGTTGCATTAGCTGAAACCACAGCATATTGCCATGTCATGATCATGCATCATATTGTGCATTGATTTGATTGGGTTCTTCCTTGTTTGCTGGTCTTTGTCCCCACTCAATAGACGTGGTACCGAGGATGAGTTCGATGACACCGATGAAGAACTATATTATCTTCAGAAGTGCGAGGCAAGCAAACCCCCCTTGTTCATTCCGATACAATCCCACTCTCTCGCTCCTGCTCTATTTTACTGCATTCGAACAACAACGATACAACTGTTACTTGCTGCGGTAGTTGAACCCCTTTATCCTCTGCATGACCTGTCACTGACATAGTAAATAGATGAAACCCACTAGCATGAGTAGGAGTTGTTTGAGCCCTGATGTGCCTACTCATTCATGCTTGTTTGGCATGCCTGCTATTGCTTAGAGTTGAGTCAGGTCTGATTCATCAGGGATGAATTGGAATGGTGTGTGAACATGTCCTACTGTTGAGAGCTAAGTGTGTGAACACAATTTGGTAAAGGTAGCGGTGAGAGGCCATGTAGGAGTACATGGTGGGTTGTCCCATTGAAGCCGTCCTTAGGAACTGAGTTCTATGTTTGTGATCCATGAACAGCTACTACCACACATTGGGTTCCGGTAACTCGGCCCCTCTCGACTTATTAATCAACCTGATCTCTGTCCAGGAGTTGCAACTAGTTTCTGGTGTTTGTAGGTAGTGTTAGTAGTCTACCAAGTGGCACCCGGTACAGGTGGGCTTGGGACAGACTAGGCATAGTGGCACGGTGTACCAAGTGGCACCCGATTAGTGGGCTTGGGAACCGTGCTCACATCGTTTGGGGCCGTGAGCGACACCCCGGCCGGATCTCCTTGCGGATGGAACCCGAATAGGTGATAAACCTGGACTAGAGACTTGTGTGGTTAGTCAGGTCATGGCCGACTCCCTCGCCAGGCTTCCGCTTGAAGGTTGCCGAGATACACGACGTGTACATTGTGGTATGTGGCGAGAGCGTGTGTGAAGAAGTACACCCCTGCAGGGTTAATATGATCTATTCGAATAGCCGTTTCCGCGGTAAAGGACTTCTGGGTTGCTTGTACAGTTCATAGACAGGTGAATGTGGATACTCTAAAATACGCAAGATAAGCGTGAGTGCTACGGATGGCGTTCTCGTAGGGAGACGGGAGCGGATCCATAGTGGAGTATTGATATGGTGAATATGTGTACTCGTGTGCGCCACCTCAAAAGAGTTACTTGCAGTCGTAGTTCAAGATAGCCACCAAGTCAAAGCTGGCTTGCTGCAGCTAAACCCAACCATCCCCTTTGTTTATAATGATGCATATGTAGATAGTTCTGATGCAAGTCTTACTGGGTACATTTGTACTCATGTTTGCCTATTTTATGTTTTTGCAGAGAGACTTACGTCTCACTAGTAGTTCTGCGTGGACTTTGACGTTTATCTTGTTACCTCAGCTACGATCTTATGCCCTCGGCAGGATCTAGTAGATAGTCAGGCTTCTCAGCCTTTTTCATTTGTAGATGTCTGTACTCAGACATGTTGAGCTTCCGTTTGTGCTTTGACTTGTATGCTCTGAATGTTGGGTCATGAGACCCATGTTTGTAATATCTCGCTCCTCGGAGCCTATTGAATAAAATACTTGAGTTGTAGAGTCATGTTGTGATGCCATGTTGTATTTGCACATATCGAGCATATTGTGTGTATGTTATTGAAATGCTTGGTATGTGTTGGATCTGACTATCTAGTTGTTTATCCTTAGTAGCCTCTCTTACCGGGAAATGTCTCCTAGTGCTTCCACTGAGCCATTGTAGGTTGCTACTGCTCCGGAACACTTAGGCTGGCCGGCATGTGTCCTTCTTCGTTCCTGTGTCTGTCCCTTCGGGGAAATATCACGCGATGAATACCGGAGTCCTGTTAGCCCGCTACAGCCCGGTTTACCGGAGTCCTGCTAGCCCAGTGCTACAGCCTGGATTCTCTCGCTGATGACCGACATGTTCGATGCTGGGTCATGGATGCCTGTCCCTTTAAGTTTGTGCCACTTTGGGTTTACGACTAGCCATGTCAGCCCGGGCTCCTTATCATATGGATGCTAGCGACACTATCATATACGTGTGCCAAAAGGCGCAAACGGTCCCGGGCAAAGGTAAGGCGACACCCGTGGGCATACTGTGCGTGAGGCCGCAAAGTGATATGAGGTGTTACATGCTAGATCGATGTGGCATTGAGTCGGGGTCATGACAGGCGGATGACAGGAGGCTTCCTCAGGCACGGCCTCGTCAGGCTGGCTCACGAGGAGGCACAGAGATCAAGGAAGGGCACCTCACAAGGTGCCCGTGATGCAAGCCATGACGACCAAGGCGCAGGCGGGCGCCAGGTGCGCGCCGGCCTGCGCAGAGTCCTTGTTTCCCCTCTGGCGCAAAGGGGGCAAGCGCATGCAAGGGTATCAAGCAAAGGCAACCATTTCGGTGCAGCAAGACCAAGACCAGCAGGATGGCAGAATGGAGGTCATCGTGGAGCCCAAGCCGGCGTCATCGTCAGGGTCCTTTGGCAGGTGAGGACCAACTTTAGTCAGGATAAGTGTACTAGATGTTCCCCTTCAAAATGGCCAATTGTTGGCGCCCTTCCTGCTCGATATTTGGGAAGAGGCCCGGGGCCTTCGCCTATAAATAGGACTAACCACCCATAGGGTAAGGCATCCAAAAAAAGGGAGAGAACAAGGATAGAAAGACACACACACACAGAGAGAGAGAGGCGATTGAACCCTCCTAGCAGTTCATCGCGCCAACTAAGAACAGACCCTCACGAGGCTGTTCTTCCTTTGTACTATTCCTGACCAGCCCCAGATGCAATCCACACACCACAAACTGGAGTAGAGTATTACACCACAATGGTGGCCTGAAGCAGTATAAATCTTGTGTCCCTTGTGTAGTTCTTCGTGTAGTTTAGATCCTTGCGAGTTGGTGAAACATGGGTAGGCTGGAGGTGTGATTTCCGCGGGCACCCCAGTGTTCGAACCTCAAGGGTCTGTCGGAACCCGAAATCCAACATGTGGTGCACCAGGTAGGGGTGTGCCGGAGTCTGCTCTCCTCCGCCTCGTGTTTCGCTACCCGTCGCCTCATCATCATCATGTCTGGCGACCCCATGGGCAACCCAGATCCCTGGGCGGCCTGGCCCGCCCATGCAGAGCTGTTTGCCCAGAGAGACCTCAACCCCGTGCCCCAGGCACCCCGCGGTCCGCAGGGCGCTGCGGGCCACGGGCGACGTGGTCAGGCGACACCATCCCTCACACCGCAGCAGGTGCGGTCGGCGACGAGGGCCTCGAGCCACACACGCGCCCGCACAGCTCCCAGCGGATTCCACGGCCACTCCAACACCAACCTGGTCCTCAGCGCCTGGCCGCCAATGGTGCCGCCTCTGCCTCCGACCTGCGAAGGGGGATCCACTACAACCCACGGTCCCGGTGAGCCGCCACGCTACCACTCCCAGGTTGGCATCGTGAGCAGAACTGCGTGGCGCATGGGGCAGTACGGCGAGGCTTTCGGGGCGGTGGCCCTGGAGGCGTATGTGCCACACATGATGGATCAAGGGCACACGCAGGAGGAAGACCATGGCCAGTTCCTCAGCCTAGGCTGAGGAGAGGAATCACCCAAGGCTGAGCTCTTTCAGGAGCCAAGGGAAGGCCCCGACGACCGCGCCGGAGGCAGTGACTATCGGGTACCGCTAATCCCTCAAGAACAGGCATACGCTAACCATGGATCGCAGGAGCTACAGGTCATTGCAGCGGGTGGCTGCCCCAATCCAGCGGCTCCCCACCACTCAGGGGGAGGGCACCGGGGGCTGCCCCAATCTAGAGGACCCGTGGTCGTCGAGGGAACCGCTGGCGACCGCTCTATCCCATCGGCGGCGTCCTCGGTCTCCGGCCGTCGTCGGTCGCAATAGAGTGTGGCGCAAGGCGGGGCCCTCGTCTGGCGATATGAAGCAAGGCCGGTACGTGTGAAGAAGGCCCAGTGCCTGTGAAGCTCGCCGCCCTGTGACACTCTCACGTAATAATGAGTGGGGTTGTACACGCCCCGGAGTCTCCGGAGAGCCGCCCTCGGGCCTCGGGGGCTCCCGCCCATGCCCAGTGGCAGCACTTAGCTCCGCGGTGGTGAGAAGACGTCGAAGACTAGACTAGGTGCCGGACGCGGCTTTTTCTGCTTTTCCTACTTTTCCCCTTGGTTGTTGCTTTTCCCTGTTTGGATTTAAGTTGGATTTGAGCTTAAAACTTGCGTGTGTCCGCGGAAGGGGTGTTTAGTCTCATTCGAGCAATCTCTTGCGTTCTAGTTGCCGCTTTGCGTCCGTCCGATCTTCAGCTGCCTCCCCTCGCGAGCCCCTCACGAGTCTGGCCAGGCCCAGCATGAACGCAGCCCAGACTGCCATCGGCACGCCCTCTCAGGAGGATCTACTTGCAAGATCAACAGGCTCGTTCGGGAGACGCTCGGGGCACCACAGGCCTCCACAGGCTAGCTCAGGGCCCACATGGGTCAAAGGTAAACAAGTCGGTTGGCTCGCCATAAACCAGTCGCCAGGCGCAGGCACACGGGCGATATCATGTCTACAAATACGCTAACTGCAAGTTTTTACACGAGGGGCTCCCCCTCCCAAAATGCTCTTACAATCTCCTGGGCCAAGCCCGAACTCTCTCTACGCAGGGTAAAAACAGGAACGACACGTGGTCAATCGGATAAATCCCCCAATGCATCCTTAAGGACACCTCCGGAGCCGCCGCTGGCGTTGCTGGCTTCGCCATCACCTCCTACGTCACCGCCGACAGCACCTGGGTCATTCATCATTCCGCCCTTGCCAGCGCCCGGGCCATTCACCACTCCGCCCTCATCGGCGGCTACGACCACACCGTCATCATGAGTGGTGAAGGCCCAAACCAGGGCGTTCATGTTGTCTTCCACCCAGCTTGCCAGATCGCCCCGGATGGCCAAGGGCACCGGTGCGATGGCAGCATCGAAGACGAAGTGGGGATCCATATGCTGAAGATGACTGAAGACGCGAGAGAAAGCACGCCCAAGCAGGGCGCGACTCCTCTCCTCCACCAACCTGTCGGCTCTGACTGAACGGACCTCCAGCTGCGTCACCACGTCGGTGAAGAACTGAAGGTTACCAGCATAGTTGACCACATGAGGTTCCCCAACAGCTGCCTTGCAGATGATACCCAAGGCCGTGTTGGCTCCTTCCCGTAGCTCGTGGAGCATGGGGCTGTGCACGTGCTCCAAGGTCTACCTCTGGCATATCTTGTCCTCGTTCCGCCACGCGACAGCCTCGTCCGCATCCACACTTTGGTGGCGAAGAAGCACCTCGGCTCGGGAGGAAGCCAGTTCCGCCTGGGCCGCGCCAAGGGCGGCCCGGTAGCATCTGCACGTCGCATCACTTCATCTAGCTTGGCCTTCAGGGCGGCGGTCCTGCCCTCTGCTTCGACCCGGATCAGCTCAAGCCTTTCCTCGAACTCGCGCTTGAGGTTCGAGCGAGCCGCCGCCACCCGGCGATCAACTTCTTCTGAGGCTCGGGCTTTTCTCGCGGCGACATCATCCTCCGCCTGCGCCACCGTGCGCTCCCTTGTCTCTAATCGCTCAAGTTCCAGGGCGCGCTCGGTGGCCTCCAGCCTCAGTGCCTCCTCACGCTTCTAAAGCTCTGCCCGATCAACCGACCCGCCCTCCATCAACGCAAGGGCCACCTCGTGCAACTCCACCTATTGCTCCAGGGAGCTGCTCAGGGCCCAGAGCTCCCATGCCCGCTCTTCCGCGGCCCTGCGCCGCTGGTTGGCCTCTTGAGCCTCCTCGACGGCCCGGGAGCAGTCCTCCCGAGAAGCTGCCAGCGACTCCTCGGCCTTCTCATTGTCGAGGTCACCCTGGTGGCGTGCAAGGGCAACGGCCACCTTCAGCTTGTGCCTCTCCTCAGCTAGGCGCAGGCCCTCGCCCTCAAGGCGCCCGTCCTCGTCAGCGAGCTCTACACCAAGCTAGCTCACCGCGTCCGCCGCCCTCCAGAGGAACCCTTGGCGGAGGGCACGGCGCTCCCTAGCGCCCTCAAGCACGTCTTCCACATCTCCTTCCGCCTCGGGCGTGCGAGGAGGGCCACGGATCAGCACTCCCCCGCTAGGCAGGGGGCTGGGGGATGGCGCCCTCGCGATGGACGGGCGCACCTCGCCAGAAGCCTGGCCCAGAGCCAGTTCGCCCTCCGACGAAGATCGCAAGGCCGACCTCAGCCAGTCGCCGTCCATAACTAGTCGAAGAGCCCAGGGCAGGCCGGCTATGCCCCGGGAGAGCTCGCAAAGCATGGTCAAGAGGGGTGCAGAACAAAAACGCACCGCAGTATGGCCCGCCTCTCCAACCGGCCTCACCACAAGGGCAGTGCTGGAGCCCGGGACGCTTGGGGAAGGTGGAGAGGGCGAGGCCTGGAGGGATGGCTCCGCAGTCACCTCCGCAAACTCGGCAGGAAGGGCCCTGCAGGGTAATGATCAGCTAAAGCAGCAGGAGAATAAGGAACAGATGAAGGGAAAGGCTTACTCATCGGTGGCGAAGTACTTTCGGCACTTCAATAAGCGGCAAGGGTAATCATCACCCAAGGCCTCCCTTCTCTTTCTGAGAGCCTCGAAATCCACACGGAAGCGACCTAGAAGCTCAGCGCAAGGGTCAGCTTGCGACGAGGAAGAAGCGTCAAGGTGCCCGACGTCGGGGGCTTCGCCCAGAGACACATCGCCTGATGCCATGCCAAGAAGGTTGGCCGGGGCCTCGAGGGCCTCTGCCATGGGAGCCACAGGCCGTGGCTCGGTGCCTTCTGCCGCCGCAAGGTGGGCCACAGGTGCTGCCACCTCAGGAGTACCGTGTGGCGTCATCATCTCGAAGGCGGCCCCCTCAGCCCCCGGCGCCCCTTGCCTCCCAGCTCCACCACTCGAGGAAGGACTGTCGTGGGCAACCGAAAGGGCGACCGCCACAAATGGGTTCTCGCGGGGTCCCCTAAGGCGTGCGGGACGCAGCCCCCATTCATCGAAGCTGGGCATCTACTTCACGAAATCGCCCCTATTTGAGCAAAGGTACAACAGTGCGCCCCCATGCCGGATGCCGCCAGGAGAGGGGTCCCCAGTCAGGATCAAGAGAACCTTCCTCAGCACTTCGGGCGTCAGATCTTCTTCTTGGAGACTCATGCGGTCTTCACGTCCCTCAAAGGCCCACATCCGCGGGGAATGACGCTGGAGAGGGGCAGTGCAGCATAAGAGGAACTCCTTCACCGCCTTGGGTGCCGTCACACCAAGCGACCTCAAGTACGCGAAGCGGTGCTAAATGAAGACGAGCTGGGGGCTCATGAGCGTCTCCTGGCCCCAGCCCGAGTTGGGGATAGCGGGCACGGTTGGCTCCAAAAGCAGGGGGTTGGGCACCCCAGCGTCCACGTACAGCCACCGCTCACGGAACCCGGTTGCGGGCGGAGGAAGGCGGAAATCAATTCCTGAAGCTGATATTTCTGGTGCGGCGAGGAAGCTCACGCACCCCGAGCATTGGGTAGGATCGCTGAGACGCAGAGAGAAGAAGTGGCGCAGCAAGGCAATTGAAGGAGGGATGCCCATCATCGCCTCGCAGACATGAAGAGTAATGGATTCGGGACCCAAATGCTTCATGTGGATCTGGTAATGAGAAAGCATAGCCTTGAAGAAATCGGAAAAGGGGGGAACCGGACCCGCCCACAGAGCATCGGTGAAGTACCAGACCTCGGTGGCTATTCTGTCAATGGAGAAGTGAGACGCGGGCCAGACCGTCGTCCTCTCGCACTCGTTGAAGATGGTGCCAATGGCGGAATCAACCTTGTCCGAGCCTTCCCGGTTGAGTATGATCGACCGGTCAACAGCAGGAGCCACCGACGGCGACGGACGGGGCGCGGGCACAGGCTTTGGCCCTTTCCCCTTCTTCGTTGGGGCCATGGCGACAAGAAGGGGGAGGATGCGAGATTGGATTGGAACCAGAGGACGGAGCTCGAGAGAAGGAAGAGCAGAAGGCGCGCGAGCGGCGAGAAGAGGGGAGATTGTGTACAACGGCGGGTCTGCCTAGCTGTGGCGCAAAATAACGAGGCGTGGGGGAATAGGGACGCCCACGTCCAAAACCGCCACACGGCGCCCAAGGCCGCAGGCTATTAGGGCCCGTGGCGCTTCGCACTTGCCTCTTCGCTTCTCTGGTAAGCCAAGTCCAAGCACGCCTTGGGCCCGGGGGCTACTGTCGGTGTTCTGGGAACGGGGGTACCTAGACTTGCCTGCCTGCGGCCTGCGGCGTGGCTCAAGGAGTGGCCCAGTACGGCCCATCTTCGTCCACACATGCTCAAGACCCTCGCGAGGGGCCAAGCCTCACGGGGCGGACGACAGGAGGCTTCCTCAGGCACGGCCTCGTCAGGCTGGCTTGCGAGGAGGCGGAGAGATCAAGGCGGGGCACCTCACGAGGTGCCCGTTATGCAAGCCATGACGATCAAGGTGCAGGCGGGCGCCAGGTGTGCGCCGGCCCGCATAGAGTCCTCGTTCCCCTTTCGTGTAAAGGGGGCAAGCGCAGGCAAGGGTATCAAGCAAAGGCAACCATTTCGGTGCAACAAGACCAAGACCAGCAGGACGGCAGAAGGGAGGTCATCGTGGAGCCCAAGCCGGCGTCATCATCAGGGTCCTTTGGCAGGCGAGGACCAACTTTAGTCAGGATAAGTGTACTAGATGTTCCTCTTCAAAATGGCCAATTGTTGGCGCCCTTCCCGCTCGATATTTGGGAAGAGGCCCGGGGCCTTCGCCTATAAATAGGACTAGCCACCCATAGGGTAAGGCATCCAAAAAAGGGGAGAGAACAAGGATAGAAAGACACACACAGAGAGAGAGAGAGGCGATTGAACCCTCCTAGCAGTTCATCGCGCCAACTAAGAACAGACCCTCGCGAGGCTGTTCTTCCTTTGTACTGTTCCTCACCAGCCCCAGAGGCAATCCACACACCACAGACTGGACTAGGGTATTACACCACAATGGTGGCCTGAACTAGTATAAATCTTGTGTCCCTTGTGTAGTTCTTCATGTAGTTTAGATCCTTGCGAGGCGGTGAAACATGGGTAGGCTGGAGGTGTGATTTCCGCGCGCACACCTGTGTTTGAACCTCAAGGGTCTGTCGGAACCTGAAATGCGACAGTCAGGCCACAGGCCGGGGCTCCCGAGGCATGCGGCTGACAGAGCTCCTCCCGAGGCTGCGTTGTACTTGGTTGTGTCGGTGCTGCTGAGGGTCTGAAGAGTCATTCCTCAAAAACACCGGGATCCTGAGGGAGCCGCCTAGACGCCCTCTTGGCGATGTCATCAGCCTCTTGATTGGCGCCGCGGGGTACGTGCTGCAACTCTAACCCCCAAAATTGCTTTTCCATCCTGTGGACCTCCGCAATATATGCTTCCATGTGTTCGTCCTTCGGTTCGTACACCTTGTTGGAGAAGTTGACGAGGAGTTGTGAATCACCCTTGATGATGAGGTGCTTTACCCCAAGGCGGCTGCAACTTTCAAGCCTGCTATTAGGCCCTCATATTCTGCTATGTTATTGGAGACCTTCTGTCCATGCTAGAAGCAGAGTTGCATGGCATAATAGAGCTTGTCCTGAGTGGGAGATATGAGCACTGCGCCTACTCCTACGCCATGTCGCGAGAATGCCCCATCAAAGTACATCACCCAGCCGTCCGGTGCTTCATTTCCTGGGGAAAGAGACCGATCCTCGCCCGCTTCGAGCCCTAGTGCATTCGTCCATTCCTCCACGAAATCTACAAGTGAGGCTCCCTTGATGACCCTGGTCGTGCTGAATTCCAGCTGAAATGCTTGCAACTCGATATTCCATTCAGCGACCCTTCTAGCTGAGTTAGGGCTCCTGAGTACCCTTTCCAAGGGATATGCCAAGACGACCTTGATGGGGTGACCTTGAAAGTAGTGCTGCAGCTTGCGTGAGGCCACTAGCAACGCAAGGACGAGTTTCTGAGGCATGGGGTATTGCGCCCTCGCGTCCCGCAGCACCGTGCTAACGAAGTACAGAGGATGCTCGACGAGGTTGAGAGTGCTGGTGTGGCCTGCGTCTTCTGGGGGTTGAGGCGCCTCCCGAGACGACAGAGCCCCCAGCGCTTGGTCGCCTGGTGGGGCCTCTTCCACCCTGGGTGCGTCCCCTTGCTGAGGTTGATCCCCATCTGCTGCAGTCGTCACTACTAGGAAAAGGCCTACTAATAGCGCACCAGTTTTGCATACTAATGGCGCACTACTGGTGCGCCATTAGTATCACGCCACTAGTATATTTTACTAATGGCGCACCAGTGGTGCGCCATTAGTATCTGGTATACTAATGGCGCACTACTGGTGCGCCATTAGTATAGGCCATGGTGCGCCATTAGTATAGGCCACTGGTGCGCCATTAGTATAGGCCATGGTGCGCCATTAGTATTTTTGAATTTTGAAGGCGGGAAAATAGTAGTGGCGCACCGTCTAACCCCCACCGTGCGCCATTGCTATTTTTGAATTTTGAATTTGGATCTAGATCGCGATTTTTTTTGCCCATTTTATGCTCATTTTTTGCTCGTTTTTTTGCACGTGTCCTTTTCAAATTTTGTTCCCGTTTTTGGATCTTTTACGTTCTTTTGCCGTAGGGGAGCTCGCCGGAGAGTAGTTCGCCGGAGAGGAGGAGGAGGAGGAGGTGACCGCAGAGGCGCTCGCCTACATCACCGGAGAGGAGGAGGAGGTCACCGGAGAGGAGTTCACCGGACCATCAGAGAGGAGGAAGGAGAAACCATGAAGAGATGGGAGGAGAGGAGGGAGGAGGAGCTCACCGG